>NW_013547217.1:0-19418 GCF_000499425.1 Eimeria acervulina
TATATATATATATATATATATATATATATATATATATATATATATAACTAGTTGCGCACATTTCACTTGTGAGGGTACGCTTTCTGCATCCTCAGTATCTTTGTCCTCCCCGTTCGATCAAATAACTGCCCCGAAGGGCATCCACTTGCGACCGCCGTTTTGCAGTCGGTCTGTGGAGCAGCAAATTGCAGCAACAAAGGGCTTGCCTGTAAGGGAGGTGAATGCTGATCATAGACACCAGAAGTAATACACTATTCCCAATCTATGGGAAAGGATTTCTGCAGGCGCTGTCTGCGAATTAGAACCGTTCTAACTACGTAGTTGCATTATTCCATCCATTTCTTCAACGGACAATGCAAGCGCTCTTCAGCATCTGCAACCATACTCGCTTTCCCTAGCCTCAACATGTCTGACTACGGTAAGTTCCAACGTAAGAAACGGCCCTAGCAAGTGAGTATGCTGAACTACACGAGCATAAACGAATGTTTAATAACAGTAGAAATCTCATTATACGGGTCAGCTCCCCACCCAAATGTAACTACTCTCAAAAGCCGTGCTTGAACACCATTTGACAACCAGCCATTTGTACTTTTCCTTGGCCCCGTACAAAAGTTTCAGGGTTCTATTGTCAGTAGAATGATCGCCACTCACTGACAGCTCGCAAATCGCTACCCCAATTCTTTCAATTTTTGCCTAAATGGATCACTGAAAGTCCGACGAGCTTCAGCAACCGCGACCACACGAGCAGCTGAGCATGCGGTATCCTGCCTTACTGCTGTACAGCAAACGCTTTGCCTGGATTTTCTCGGCAGCAAAAAAAGAGCTTTTTACATATCAGTCCTGTAGACTACTCAATTCACTTTCTTGCTGCGGCCAAGGCTGCAAGTAGCGTTTGGCGTGTCCGCGGGACACCCCGAGAGCGAACAAACGGAAGGCGGAAACTTGGGGGATATATACATATATAACATATAATATATAATATATATAATGTATAATATATATAATATATATAATATATTATATATAATATATATAATAGGTAATAAATGTATATATATTTCTATTCCTGCAGCAGGTTGAATCCATGATGCATGTGCGCCTGGGGCAAGCGCCCGGCATAGATATGATGAGCTCACCCCACGCCCATGCAGAAAACTGAAGCAAATTAATTCAGGTATCAGTAATACTCTTATGGTTGAGTTGTGGAAATTTGTAGCTTTGGCGGGTGCTCTATCTCGTACCGTGCTGCGGCTAGGCTTGCTACTTCACCTCTCCATTGAGTTCATACTATCCGACTTTTACCTGCAGTTGCAGCATCCCGCTGTAGCACTACAAGTTAACCAGCACTTGCAGTATTTGAAAACAACAAATTATTTTGGGCAACAGCAAAGCATGCAAACTGCTTGAAGGGTCTTGGAGAGGGTTCCAGTCCGTGCTAGTCTGTTGGGTAAGAAACAGACGGGCTGTGCAGCTTGCGCACCAGACCCCAGTTGATGCTCTATCTCTGTGCAGGTGAGTCTTCTACTCATATATCGTGGTTAATATATCCATTTCATATGCGGAGACCATTCAGGTCCTGCAACCAGGGGTGGAAGCCAGACTCAGGATGCGTACTGGCTTGCTACACCACGATCCGAAGTTACAAACTACTCTGTGCGGCCTTACGATGTACAGGGTTTATCTCTCTTCATCTATGATGTCATTCTCTTAAAGGAGGGTTATGCTATGTGAAGGCAGTTGCAGTATATTCAAAAGCTAAACTATAAGGGCAACTCGTGAACTGCCGCCGAGAACTTTCGATGCTGAGGCACAATCGCGGGAGCTACCAACCAGGGCCCCATCAGTAAATGTAGTTAATTGCCTATACGCCTGCTCCAAAACTAAATACGAAATCTACAAAACTTAGCCTTGCTATCCTTGGGCTTTACAATCCGTTTAACGCTGGTATTCAAATGGCGGTCGACAGTATGATAGACTGTTTGGCCGTAGTCAAGAATGGCTATTGCGTGTATGATAAGTCTTGAGCTAGTCAGGGCTCATGGATGTTTATATATGTCTCACAGGTTGTACCTTAATACTCGCTTGTCATAATAATTATTAATTATTAATGCATCTGTATGGTAATCCAAGGGAGGCACAAAGCTGCTGCAGCTTAAGCTTGAAAGCCAGCTTCATATGGTATTTTTTCTTATTTGCGATCTGGAGCATCTTGAGGCTGCTTCAGATCGCGTGAAAAAGGGTGTAGTATACCCAACGTTATGTTATAAGGATGCTTCAAATAACTGATTATGATAAAGGACTTACGTTTGTGGACGAATTCGTGATTTGCATGCAAAACTTGGAATGCATGGCAATAGCACGGTGTAGCTCTCCGGCACACGACACCTTCCATGTTAGCTGTATAGCAGGGCTGCCAGAGGCTGGTGTGTTCATCGATGTTTCTGTGTATACTGGCCGCTGAAGGCCAGGTAAGTGTTTATCAATTATCTATGGTGTTGATGTGCGTATTTAGATGGGCGTGGATGTGCTTGTATACGGGGTCGACTTGAGGAGGGAGTTGTACCAGCCAGTGCTTCATTGCAGAAGGAACACTGCCTCTTTGCACAATTCGTAGGACCCCATGCTGGTCTCCTCATTACTTTGGAGATAGGGTCATAGGTCAGTTGTCTTCGGCGAAAAAGTGTCCAGTACTGCAATTCCCGCACGGTTAGAAAGGCAGGTGCGGGCTGCTCCCCTCTCCAATGTTACAGCGAAGAGCACCGTTTAGTGGTGAAAACGATTCTCTAGAGAATAGAAGAGAATAGACGGAATATTATGGGGAATATCTGGATGTATTTCTGCTAAATCTCTGTCAAATATTCGGTCTAACAAATGAGAGTGACAAATATTTGCCTTTTGGCTGGAGGAAACAAACGGCTTGACGCCCTATCGAGTTGCTCAACAGCCATCTAAGCAGCCCACCAAACCGAAAATGCAGCAAAAACAATTCGTGAAGGAGTCCTCCAAGCCAACCGCCTGTACAGGATAGGGGCCACCGTGCGTGGGCAGCGGAGAAATTCCCAGCATCTCTGGAGGTGTATTTTCGCCTTCAAAAACTACATACTGGCATATGTCCCATTAGAGGGGGAAACATGACATTGATGGCTGATGATGATTTCGAGGTAGACGTTGAAAGGTACCTCTTCTCCAGGGCACATTCAGCCTATTGGAACTCTTCGAAATGCGTTGCGGTGCCATGCCACCTCGACCCGCCAACAGGAGATAGTGCAACTGCCTTCATAAACCAGGCAGTTGCACTATCATGCATCAGAAGGATCAGACCTTGACGAAGCGACGTCCCACGAGAGAGTCGGAGCTTCTATACCAGGGGCTCACCGTAGACTGCACCAACGAAAGCAGGAAACAGCCCCAAGGGTAGCGGAGAGGCAGAGGAGGGGCGAACGGAAGGAATTGGTTGAAATGTTGAAATGCATAGCAAAGAGAGGAAGCGCCACTTCTAACTGCCTAGCCTGGGAGGACGCCTTACGTAACCTGGTGGAGAAATGTCGACGCTCCTTTTACGACAAGCCTACCACTATTCACACCAATCATCAACTCACGACATACTTATTGAGTGCTTTTCAAGATTTTGATTACGAATTAATTATTCGGTGACTATGGTAGCCTACAGAGCACAATATCGACGGAATCACCAAAGCGGTCGCCAATGCACTGTCGCCACGCTCTACCGGTCAAACATAGTTCCGGAAGTGCGCTTGCCTGGAACAGTTCTTGTTCCCTTCCCAAATTACTTTCTTCTTACTCCTTATGCACTTCCGCAGCAGCGGTTCTTGACCAGCTCTGCAGCGAAAGACACGAGTAGAGCCACAGCGTCGCCATACATTTTTTGTGGGATACAACGAACCGTGAACTCAGCCATTTACACCACCCAGCTTCGCGTCGGATGTACGGACGTATTGCGCAAAGTGAACTACCATGATCTGGCGTGTCCTGGCGGGGTCAAGATAACAATGGAGTGATTAGCCTTTCGTTAACCTCTAGTATGCCCGTTAGTCGAAGAGTACGTCCTCAGTTTTCCGGAGTGCCCGCAGCTGGAACCGAGGAAAACTACCATTATTGTTGCATTATTGCAAAGTCATTGAATATTTAAACGAATCTGGAGGTACTATCCATTGGCGTTCGTAGTCCATCGGCTAGAAGCTGTGATAACAGTTACTTTTTTATGGATTGGCTCAGTTAATATTTCCATTTCATCGTATGTTCGGCCCTAGCCATATCGCTGAGCGTGGCTCGATTATTCATTGACTATCCTTGCATACGCAGTGGATTTCCGGGTGTTACCTCACCATTAACGCTGGTTTGCTGCAAAGGTGTAGGTAATCCCTAAAACTTCCCCGAGTTTTCCTTACCAAATAGCAGCAACATCCTTGTGAATACGAAGAGCTAGAGGAGACAGATGAGGAGACATGGGAGCGGCGACGCGCAGAGGCCACAGAAAACGGGAATATTATGCTAAGTGGTTGGGAGGCCGACGACCCGAGTGGGATTCTGAGAAATTCTTGTGCGAGGCAATATCCCAGGAGCAGTTGTCTGCATGCTTCGACCCAGAGGCGGCGAAAACGTGCGTAATACTGCTCGGTGCAACAAAAATTTGGGTCGCTTTTACCGTTTGGTGGCAATCATTGTGCGAATTGCAGCGAGGCGCTACCAGATAAGTGCTCTCCGGCGCAAGTGATGTTCCTGCTATGGCCATTCCCTCTACCTATGGATAATTCCGCGCCTAAGCATCAAACCTTTCATTTTGCCATTTTTCGGAGCGGGGCCCCCCCTGGGGGGCATACAGGACCACCGCTTCACGTGCTCAATGATGGTGCGCGCCGGAGGCTTTTCATGGCATATGTTCCATGAGGCTGGGATGACTACATTAGAGCGTGGCCCTCAATCAAGGCGAACGAGTCAGAGCACCGTTCATGAAGGGGTCTACAGCACCCCCCCTACAAGATGCCGCTCGGGAACAGCGGCAAAAAATCAAGCATTGGCAGATGCGCTAGCTCCTGTTTTTCTTCACCTTTTCTCTCTTCCTTTGCAGCTGTCGGCTTCTGGTTGCTTTCGCGACCTTCTTCCCCTCCCACGACGCATCGGCACAACCAGGGACATGACCGTTTTGGGGAAAGGGGACCCAAAGCGTATCGAAGTCTGTCAGTGTGTGGGCACAGCGGCCCAAGGGCCTGTAGCTGGACGAGAGGGGCGGCCTGGGAAGTGTTGCAACGCGCCTCTTTGGAACTAGTTGTGCAAGGGACCTTTAGTTGCAAGCACAACCAAACACTCTTCTGCTGTCTGCGCACACTGCAGAGGATTGTTGCGCTTCTTCCAGCGTACAGGCTACCTACTGAGGCCAAGTAAGTGTTCATGTGCCAACTTGGGACACACCATGCAACAACAACTGTCCTTTGTTAAGATCGGCGAGCGTCGCAACGCTACACAGAGCCCCCATCCTACGATTTACGCCCACTCGCGTATTCCGGTGAACTACTCGGAAAGTGATTGCACTTGTATCCTGATGCACAGCGAGGGTTCTGCAAGTAAATGCATGCATCTCATGCTGTAGCTGCTGGCGTGTTCTGTTGAAGTGCAACTCCGTGCATACCCCGTTCCGTTTGTGGAGAGTATTTGACATCACTTCCCTCCCCTAACTAGGAAATGTCGTGTATTGGGGCTCGTACTCGTTTATATGCATATCAGCAACAGAATGCCTGAAGATGCAATGGGCAGATGCAGTTGTATGGAGCGATTTGTTTGTTTTGTAGCACCGTGAACGAAGTCCCCTTGGTGGGGGTGTGGCCGCTGGAGGGGGTTGGTGAAGACTGGCGCGAGTGGCGCTGAGTAATTCGCTGCTTTAATGCAATTTACCTCTTTTTTTAATTGAAAAGTTGGGGGCCGAGGCAAGAGATGTTGTTGCTGCCTACGCCCGAGTGTCTGTGAGGTAGACGGGCGGGTGACCGGCAGCGGGAGCCCCACAGCTGCGGTTTAAAACTCTGAAAATCAATTATTCATGAAGAAGACAAGTTGTTTTTGTGCGTTTTACCAAGGCAGCTAGAGTGTCTTCTTTATCGCGCAGTGTCGGGGCGTATGCACACCCCTCGCACTGGGACCCAGTGCTGGGGTAGCCATTGAATGCCGCTTCCCTCTGCGTGGTTTTACGGTCTTTTGCGGCCTTATTTTCTGTGCTCTTCATTCAAAAGGCATCCTGCTAGGGTTTTGCATTTCGAGTTAAGTGCATTTAGGGTGGCTAGAGGGCAAAGAAAGAACAAGGAGAGTTGAGAGGGAACGCACAGGAGAACGCGGGCCCTCCGTCTCCTGTCTTCGAATGGATTTGTTCCCCTTTATGGGGGTCTGTGGTTTAGGGTTTGGGGTTTGTAGATTTAAGTTATTTCTCGTGTTTTCCTGCACAGAAGGTCCCCCCTGCTACCCGAAGCAGTGCGTCTGCTGCGAGGGCGCCCCCCGGTCTAGCCCTCCTCTCTGTTTGCTGTAGGCGTTCCCGCCTCCTCATAGCCCTCCTCTTTCCACTGTATAAGGTGCAGCATTAAACGCATTGTATTTTTGCGTGTGGGTTCGGCGGAGGTTGGCTTGAAGAGGATCAGAGGCGGCTCCCCCCACCTGCTCGGGTGTATCGACAGGTACGCGGCGTCTTCCTAGCACTCCCTCACTGCACTGTATATGCGCGACATTCAGAAAAATTCATCTCTCTTTTTTCTTAATTCTTCCGTGGCCTGTCATTATGTGTGGGCCTCCTTTCCCCTCCACCTCCCCTCTCTCTGCCTCTCTCTCCCAGCATCTCCTCAGTGTTGCTCTTGCTGCTGCAGCAAATGCTGTATCGGGGCCCCTGCGTATCTTCGGTGGCTTTCTTACCTCTGCCTAGGCTTTTAAGAACATAATCTTTGCAAGGGTCTTGTGTTTTGCTAGCCCCCACTGCTTCTTCTGTTCTTCTGTATCCGCAGCAACCGAAACGCCAGCCCCTCCTCTAGTAGGCGGCCCAGGTGACGCCTTACAGTTGGCTGAAGAAAACGATGGTGAGGCAGTAGCAACAGCAGCAGCAATATCAGCAACAACAGCAGCAGAAACAGCAGCAGCAGCAGCAATGTGTGAGCCGGAGCAACAAGATATCTTCTGTGTTGTTGTCTGTTGGTGGGCCCCCGGCATAGAAGGGTTTTGTGCAGTGCTGTTGTTTGTTTGCATTTGTCTGTAGGACCCGCAGCAACAGCAGCAGCTTCTGCTGCTCGCTAAGGAGGTTGCAGCACTGCCCGACGCCCGGCCGGCTCCCGCAGTTCAGCAGCAGCAGCAGCAGCAGCGACAGCCTCTGTCAAGATTCTCTGTGCTTGTTGATGCAGTGCTTGCCGCTGCAAATGCACCGCAGAGTAGCAGCAACAGACAGCTGCTGCTACAACTAGTGGATGTACTGTCTACTGCTCTGACGCTGCAGCAGCAGCAGCAGCAGCAGCAGCAGCAGGCCCAAAATTCTCCTTTGACCCCAGGGGAAGTGGACGCTGTGTTTGCTGCAGTGGAGGCAATGGCAAAGCAGCAGCTGCAGCAGCTACAGCAGCTTCAGCAGCTACAGGAGCAAGAGCAGCAGAGCCTACCACAGCAGCCGCAAGAGCAGCACCATCACGAGCTGAGATTATTGACTAATGAGTTTGAATTTCCAGAAAAGCGACAGCAGCAGCAGCAGCAGCAGCAGCAGCGACAGCAGCAGGGGCTGCCTCAATTGCCTGAAGATTTTGAATCCCCCAGTCCGCCTGTGTCTGCGGCAACGTCCGCAGCAGCAGCCGCAACAGCAGCAGCAGCAGCAGCAGCAGCAACACCGGCAGCACCTGCAGTAACCCTGCAGCAGCAATACAAGCCGCTGCCTATCCGCACTTTTCTTGAAAATGTCTACAGGGGCCCGGTGCTGCCGCAGCACACCGAGACAGCTTTGGCTTTCGGTAGCAGCAGCGAGAGCGACAGCGAAGAAAGGCGACAAAAGAAACGAAAGAAGGAACGCAGAGTCAATGCAGCAGCAGCAGACGCTCTGTGGCATCCCCACTTCCATCCCCACAATCAAGTACGACGCGCATTATCCATGCATGCATGCAGAAATGCATGCATGCATGTGGTGCATGCATTTCTGCATGCATGCATGCATGCATGTGGTGCATGCATTTCTGCATGCATTTCTGCATGCATGCATGCATGCATGTGGTGCATGCATTTCTGTATGCATATCTGCAAGCATTGTGTTTTTGCGACTGTTTTTATGAATATGTCTGCATGCTTCTGTGTGCATTTGCATGCATGCATGCAAATACATGCATTTATATATATATATATATATATATATATATAAATGCATATATGTGTGTACAGGAATTTCGGGTGCGTTATCGTTACAAGGGTTCAATGCGTTTGAAGACATTATCGTGCTCTCGTTTTGGAAGAGAGGGGGCGAAGCTGTTGACTGGGGCTTTCGTAGCTCGCTGGGAAGCAACAGGAAGAACAGTTGCTGAGAGGACAAACCGTAGCCGATTGGCTTTAGCAGATCTACCTGAAGATACAGCGCAGCTGCCTGCTTATGCACGCAAAAGAACCGATAGTAATCTAATACTTCCCCTTCTATTCATTAACTTCTCTATTAATACAAATCATACTCTATTCAAATATTAATATATCTACGCCGTTGCTGTGCAGAAATAAACGCAGACGAATACACACAATGCAGTGCACATAAAGACACACGCAGAAACAACAACACAAATATATATATATATATATATGTATATATAAATGTATATGTATATGTATATGAATATGTATATGTATATGTATACTTATATATACACTTAACGAATATATATGTATGTATGTGTGTACTTGCATGCGGGCGGTTGGCTACACGTGCAGTGGAATGCACTCAAATGCAGTTAGAGAGAGGGGGAGGTAGAGACAGATAAAGAAATATATATATATATATATATTTCTTTATATGGAGGACGGGGTGTGTGGGCGGTGCTTGCGTTGTCTCTTGTGCTCAGACAACCGTCACCAGCAGCCGACGCTCCAGCAGCGCCAGCAGCAGCAGCAGCAGCAGCTGCCCCCGCAGCAGCAGCAGTTGCCGCAGCAGCATGAGTTTCAAGAACGCGAACAGCAGCAACGGTTGCTGCTGCCTAAGACCCCGCTGCTGCAGCGGACCGCAGCAGCCATACAGCAGCATTTCGTACACCCTGTTGAAAATGCATTTGGTGAAGACAGCTTGATAACTGCTGCATTAGATGGGGCCCCTGCGAACGGCAAACTTCTCCGTTCCCAGGGCCTCTGGGGCCTCCAGGGGCCCCCACAAAGGGGGGCCCCCGCTTCTTGCTCTGTAGAAGATATCTCAGGCCCCTCCCCTACATCTACACTTACTCCTTCCTGCTCTTCAGTGAGTGCAAAGAGCCCAGCAAGCCCTGATCAGTGCTCACGTGAGGGGTTGGACGCCCTATGGGCTGGGGGCCTCGCAGCAGGGGGGGGCCCCCATGGGGGCCCCTATCCTAGCCAAGCAGAGGAGGTGGCGAGGACCCTATTGTCTCAGAAACGGCCGAAGGCCTTAGCAAGCTTGCCCAGAGAGCTGATTAGCTGCCCTCCCGCCGCTGCTGCTGCTGCTGCTGCTGGCAGCATCAGCAGCAGCAGCAGCATCAGCAGCAGCAGCAGCATTTGCAGCAGCAGCAGTAGCAGTAGCACCAAACAAACTCCGCCTTTAACGCGTAACGGCGCGAAGACAAACAACGGGGGGCTGATAGATTTGGGTTTGAATACAGATATCTTGCAATCGCTGCTCAGCATGGGGGTACCTCAGGGGGGCCCATCATCTAGAGATGGTGGGTGGCCCTCTGGGGGCCCCTGGGGCCCCAAAGGGGCTTCACGTGGAGGGGGCCCCTGGGCAGTGCTTGCGCCTGCTCCGCCTGTAACGCCTACTACTAGCGACACACGAGGAGGCTGCCAGGAAGGAGGGGAGGAGGATCTGCTGCAGCAGAAGCAGCAGAAGCTGCAGAGGGCGGCCTTGCTTCCTCTCGATTTGCTGCAGCAACTGGGCCAGGGAGCCCCGGTTGCTGAGGAGACGAAGCAGCCGCAGCAGCAGCAGCAGCAGAAGCAGCAGCAGTGGCAGCAACAGGAGAAACAGAAGAAACAGGAGGGAGGAGAGCAGAAGGATCCTCTCAAGCTGCTGGAGGCTGCAGCAGCAGCAAAGCTGCAGCGGCCTTGTACATCAGAAGAGCTGTCGCTTGTGCTAGAAGAAGTCCCAATGAAGAAAGCAGGGGGGGCCCCCAACAAGGTGGGGAGCCCCTCTCCTTTAAATGAAGCTGCTGCAGCGCAGGAAACTGGAGGTAAGGGGTGTCTCTTGCATTATTTCTGCTGTTGCTGCTGCTGCTGCTGCTGCTTCCGCTGCTCTCGTCTCCTAAGCATTAGCGGCGCCTTTTGCGGGCTACCGCAGCAAAGCAAGAGTAAGTAGCAGCAGCGAAGGTGTTTACATATGTTTCCTTTTCTTTTTCTGCTGCTGCTGCTGCTGCTGTTTGCTGCAGGCGGAGTGCCCCCTAGTGATGTTTTGGGAGATCTGATATTCCAGGCCCGAAAGAAAGGAGGGGGGGCCCCCAGCAGCAGCGGGTCTGCGGGGGCTGCATCTTTTGTCTCCTTCGGCCGCCTGTGAGGTCCTCCTATTGTTCTTGTGCTGTCTTTTGAGCAGTTGCTGCTGCTGCAGTTGGTGCTACTGCAGTTGCTGCTGCTGCTGCAGTTGCTACTGATGCAGTTGGTAGTACTGCAGTTGCTGCTGCTGCTGCAGTTTGTGCTGCTGCAGCTGCTGCTGCTAAGTTGTGAAGCAACGGCAAATGCTGCTGCTTCGGGAGAACGGCCTGCCCTAGGCGCCGCTCCCTTCCATGCTTGTTACATAGTACTGCGCGCTGTCTGGTCGAAGGCAGCATGCACCTGCTGCTTCTTCAAAATGAGATGCAGCACTTCGCTGGGCTGGCTAGCTGGCTACCTGGCTAGCTCGCCCAGCTAGCTATAGCTAGCTCGCCCCTAGCTAGACCTACAGCTGCTGGCTGCAGCTAGCTAGCTAGTGGGCTCGCTTGACGTACTAAAGGCGAGCTATACCGCGTCGCCTTCGCAAGCTGGCTGTTATCAACGTCCGGGTGTACAGACGCTCAGCAAGAAGGCGGGGTGGGTCTTGTATAACGAACAGCTAGCTGATGATCCTATGGGCAAGCTAGCTGGCTGCGAATAGCTAGCCAGGAGCTTGTTATGACTTGTGGGGCCTCCCCAACTACACACAAGAGAGGCCGCCGACGAAAATGTGTTGAAGGCTTTCGTTCCCTCGCTCGCTGGCGAGCTGGCTAGCTAGCTAGCTAGCTAGCGAGGGGGAGAACTGCTAGCCAAAGGAGCTGTAGGCCTGGTTTGACCGAAACGCCTTATTAGGGCTCACGCGCCCATGTAATGGGGGCCCTCTCATAGGGGGAGCCCCTTAATAAAATATGTGATGTTTGCTTGATATATATATATATATATACACATGACGGCCTCTGTCTAGATAGAGAGCCGTCTCGGGTGTCTCGCCACCTCGTGTGGGTAGACGCCTGTCTTTGTACTGCGGCTAATAAAAATTTCGTTGGCCTTTAAAACTTGGGACTTGCAGATGCACTTTAAAAGCAATTTCACTCAGCTAGCTGCGCAGGCGCGCTGCTGGTTAGCTGCTGCATTGAAGCCAGCTAGCCAGCAGCATTCCCTACAACAACCTCGGGGCCTGCTGGCTAGCGGCGCGACTAAAGAATTTGTGAGAGTGGTGTGACGCTGCGCAATTAGTCAGCTAGCTAGCTAGACAGCCAGCCAGCTTCAAGAGTAATTAGCTAGCTATATCTTTTTCGACAGCTAGTTCGCTAGGTTATACAGGTAGCTATCCATCTAGCTATCTGCTTAAGCAGGCAGCTAGCTAGCTAGTTATTTAGCTAGCTAGCTGGCTTTTGCGCAGGGGCAGACGGTAACAGCTACACCTACAATCAGCCCAATGAGAAGGAGACTCGCGAGGACATACTTGAAAATAGTCGAAGCCCCAACTTTGCCCCCTGCACCAGGAGATTCGCCTCCGTGTTCAGGTGTAGATATACCATCGATTTCTTCATTGCTTTCTCTGCTTATTCTTATTGCTGCTGCCTTTTGTTCTTCTGTAGCATTTGCTGGTAACTCCAACAGAGGGGCCCCCAGCTGAGGTTCATTTCCTTCGCCTGGGGCGTGGCTGACTAGCTGCGCAACGCACACACAGAATGCAGGCAACTGCATGCAGATCTACTGTTCTCCCCACACTACTAAGACACCCCACAAACAACTCAACACAACACACATCCCCTAGCTAGCAGCTAGCTAGCACCGAGCTAGCTGCTAGCTGCACCATACAGACCCGGGGCAGCCAGCAAACGGGGAGCTCCTATGAGAGCTCCCCTAGGTCTGCTGCGCAGCGGAAGATAGTTGAAGGGGTGTACAGGCAGTAATTGAGGTGTACATACACTCGCTGAGGTGTACATACAGTCGACTGAGTGTAAATACAGTAGTTAAGGTGTACATAAAGTCGATGACACATTCATACACTCGATGAGGTGTACAGACACTAGATTAGGTCTACATACACTCGATGAAGTGTGCATTCATACACTCGATGAGGTGCACATACACCCCAGCGCATTGACTTACAGCGAAGTCATGCCAAGAGGGAGCTGCAGCGAAGTTGCCGCTTTCGTCGTTAAAAAATTTAGCGTGGGTTTCAAAAAAGCGAGAGAGAGAAATGCCTAAGAAAGAAACAAAGAAAGGAGACACCTCAGGATATAACAAAGGAGACAGCAAAATAATAATAATAATAATAATAATAATAATAATAATAATAATAATAATAATAATAATAATAATAATAAATAACAATAGTAAATAATAATGATAAAAATAATAATGAAAATAATAATAATATTAAAAAAAGAATAACAATAGCAGAGAGCGATCAGCACCACACCCCCGTCCTCAGCAGCAAAGCTGCAGGCGGGCAGTCTCTATGAATGGTGTTTGCTTTCTTGTTCGTGTCTGCTGCTGCTGCTTTCGCTGCTGCTGCTGCTGCTGCTGCTGCTTGTTTGGTGTAGCTGCTGCTACTGCACTCACGTCTCAAGTCTAAGTCCATCGGCTTCTTTTGAATTGACTTTAATAACTCATCGAATTCAAATGGACTGCCAGTTGGCGACGAAAAACCTAGAAGCAAAATCCTGTGGGGCAGCGCCGCTGTACATACACCCCACACCCCACACTTCAGCGAAACGTAATTCTCTGTCTTAACAACAACAACAACTGTAGTTGCATTTCTTTATAATCTGTGTATAGGAGAGCACTCAAGAAGACATCATGATGCACTTAAAGCCACTCTCTCTCTATCTCTCTTTGTTTTTTTCTCGCCTTCTCCCTCCCCTTTCCTTCTATCGAGCGGCCTAAGACAGCTTAGAGAGAGAGCCCTCACTGTAGCCAGCTAGCTGGCTAGCTATACACCCAGCTAGCTAGCTATATACACAGCTAGCTGGCTAGCGATAGACCAGACAGCTAGCTAAATACTACCCAGCTGACTATGCACGTAGCTAGCTAGCTAGATCATCAGCCAGCTAGCTAGCTATCTGTATATGCCCAACTAGCTGTCCGTTTGCCCAACTAGCCATAAGTAGACCCAGCTAGCAAACTGTGCACCCACATAGCCATATGTCCCCCCAGCTAGCTATCGGTATATCGAATTAGCTAGCTAGCTAGCTAGCTAGTCATTTGTATACCGAGGTAGCTATCTGTTGGGGTATATTTGCATTAGTTGATTGAGCACGAAGAAACGCTTACCAGGCGAAGGCTGTCTGATGAGCCACTGAATTTTGCATGCGTTTTCTGCCTTTACAGAGCAGGCTCGGGGTTTTACTGTAAGCTGAATTAGACGAACATCTGTTCCTAAAGAAGGGTCGTCTAAGTCAACAGCAAGAAATATATCTTTTTCGCTTAAAACGCTAGGCTCTTCAGAGACACCCCGATATAATATACCCGAAGGCGAAGACGCCAATCGCTCAAAATCTGATGAAGATAAACGCAAACCCCTAACAAACAAAACAAACAAACAAAACAAATACAAATAAATAAATAAATAAATAAAAATATATATATATATATATGGAAATGCAGAAAGGCAATGTACACATTTATTCAACAAGACTACAACTGAGTGATACATTAAACAAAACAAACAAAGACAAAAACATAAAAGGAGACAATGCAGAGGTAAGCAGACAAAAAATTATTTTTTCGTCTGTCTCCATTTTGTCTCTTTTCTGCTTATTGTCTCTGAGGTAATCTATTAAAGCCTTCTTCTGTCTCATGTATATATATATATTATATAATATATATGCGTATATTATATATATTATATATATTATATAGAGTATATATATATGTGCATATATATATATATATATATATATATATATGTTATGCCTGTCTCTGTCTCTTTGTTTCTGCTTGGGTAATATCTGTTTCTGTAGATTCAGCTTCTTTCAGTAAGTATTATTTACTTCAATATAATTGTTTGTTTGTTTGTTTGTTTGTTTTTGTTTGTCTCACCCGTCGAATTCAACAGTAAAATGACTCTTGCCTACTTTGAAGGGGGCCCCCAGCGCTGCCAGTCTTTCATTTATTGCGTCTCTCCCTAAGCCTCGCGAGGGCCCCTCAGCCTCTATATGCTCTTTCATAATAGGCGTCATTAATTCTTCTTTTTTTACTACTGACACTTCTTTTAAATGACTATGAACCCCCTCAGCACCTGCAGCAGCAGCAGGGGCCCCTGAGGGGGCCCCTGCTCCTCCAGGCTGCTGCTGTTGCTGCTGCTGCTTCTGCTGCTGCTCAGAAGTAGAAGCACCGGAAGGGGGCCCCTCTGCCTTTGACTCTGCAGCAGATTCCGCTGCTGTTGCTGCTGCAGCTTCAGAAGCAGACTCTGCTGCTGCTGCTGCTTCTCCTGGTTGCTGCGGTGTCTCCTGCCTTGATGTTTCTGCTTCCTCCGGCTCTCCCTGCTCCCTTTCAGAAGCACTATACTCGCCTTCTGTATTCAATTCAAAACAAACAAAAAAACATACTCTTAAAAGCATAGCAAACGCAGCAGCAAGCAGGAGACAGCGCAGGCTACCACAGCAACAACACCAGCAGCAGCAAAAAAAAACTGTAAGGTAGCAGCAGCAGCAGCAGCAGCAGCAGCAGCAGCACCATAGACGATGTCTGCGCCATGAATAGGAGCAGCAACAAAGGCACCAACAGCAGCAGCAGCAGGAGCAGCAACAGCAGCAAGAGTAGCAGCAGACAGCCAAACGAATAATCACAGGAAGGTATACCTGCTGCAGTTGCTCCCTCTGCACCGAATGCATGCGGCTTTATCGGGACATCCTTTTCATATTCTTTATCCTCAGGCTCTTCGTTTGTAAAGGCTACTGAACTTTCCACTGTAAGAACCAAGCACAAACCCTAAACCCTAAACCCTAAACCCTAAGCCCTAGACCCTAAACCCTAGACCCCAAAGCACAAACCCCATCACATATATTCATAATCCTGTCTAGAAGCGCCGGACACAAAAGGAAGAAGCTTCTGATGCCTGAGTTGCTGCTGCACGCCTCCCATGGCTCGCTGCAACAGCAGCAGCAGCAGCAGCAGGAGCAGCCTTCTGCCGTTGCAGCAGCAGCAGCAGGAAGCACAGCTGCGGCTTACCAGTGGAATCTGTAGGCTTATTGTTTGTTCGAAGTGCAGAGGCAAAAGAAGGAAGAAAAGAAACAGAAAAAGCTAAATATAGACAACTAACGAGAATCACCAGGGGCAGCCAAGCAACACCCCGGCGGGGTAAAGGCACCATATTCATCATTTTAAGGCTTTAAATCATTGAAATAAAGAAGTTAAAAGAATAAAACAGTAGAAATAAAGCAAATAAACACAGATAAAAATACAAACAAAGAAGATATACAGCCTACAGCCGCAGCAACTGCTGCCTTCGCTGTCTAAGTCGGCAGCACTTCAAACCTTCAGCTGTCTGTACAGCCGATGCAGCTTTCTTTGTTTTTCTTCATTGTATATTTTAAGCATATTTTCCCCTTTTTTGTGCTCAAATAAAGCATATTTAATTGTTATTTTTATTTCTTTTTCTCACCATACAAAACTAACTCAAGACTATACGCCTCAGCGGCCTTACAGCCATTGACTGCCCTCGCGAGCCTTCAATCCATACCCCCCAAACGTACTTCAGAAAAGATATCTTCTTGATTAAATTAAAAAATTGAATAAAATTTAATTGTATTAATTTAATATACTATTAAAATCTTCTTTTTCTGAGTTATTTGCGAACAAACAAATCCACCGCAGCCCTCGCTATACCGCTGCGCCTACAGCCACTGCAGCCTTGTTGAATTTTTCAGTATTTGTTTGTTTGATTTTAATGAATTTCTTCCCGGGCTTGTGCTTCGCGCTTAACTCCAATTGCAGTGAGGCAATATACATATACATATATGTGTATACATATTTGTATATACATATATATAATATATATATAGATCTGCCTTCAGGATGTAACGACAGGCCTCCTAGTTGTTGTTTTTTGTGTACAGAAAAGAAAAACAAAATGCATAAAAAGCAGAAGGCGAAATCTCCGCATTCTAACGCCTAAACCCTAAACCCTAAACCCTAAACCCTAAACCCTAAACCCTAAACCCTAATTCCCCAAACCCTAAACCCTAGCCCGCAAACCCCGATCGACGGGGTCCTTTTCCTATATTGAAACAAAAGACAAACACAGGTGCAGCCCCATTCTGCATGCATTGCAGTCTTCTCCTCCAGGCCCTCTCACGAACAAAACGCGAGAAGAAGTACAACATCAATCTCTTATCTATTGTCTTGCGCTGTTCAAAGCAAAAGGAAG
Organism: Eimeria acervulina; assembly: GCF_000499425.1. Taxonomy (NCBI): domain Eukaryota; phylum Apicomplexa; class Conoidasida; order Eucoccidiorida; family Eimeriidae; genus Eimeria; species Eimeria acervulina. The sequence continues at coordinate 17,006 of NW_013547217.1, forward strand.
TAAAGAGAAGAAGCGGAAACGAACAAAGAAGAGAGGGGGCAGACAGAAGAAGAACATATGCAATAAAGTTTATCTTCGTCTATGCATGCATCAGAAGCTCTTCATATATACTTTTTCTTTACCGTAGCATTCATTTAAATAATGAAGCCAAAAACAAAAAAATTAGTTGTATATGACTCAACCAATCCTTCGTTCTAATACACCTATTTATTTATTTATTCAAAATATACTAAACAAAATAAAATATCTTTTTGTTTTAGTTAAGGGCTGTAAATGCATGCACAGCCTCCAGGCCTAATAGAAGCGGTTCTTCTACCCGTTGATGCGAACGCTGAGGTGTACGTACACCCCAACATACCTTGACGAAGCCTCTCTCGAAGCCTCTCTAAACTCAGACAAGCCCTCCTCACCTCCCCAGTAGATACAAGAGAAACCAGCATATATATTTTACATCAGCGTATTTGATTTAACCTTTCAAATGCATTTGCAAGAAAACTGCATTAGACATCTGCCTATACAGCTCAGCTTTTGCTGCATTTGTTTGCTTTTAGCTAAAGACCAATGAGCACTTCTATTTATCAAAGCAGTAAAATAAAGAAGAATTCAAAGTCTTAATGCAAAACATCTCTAATGTGGAGACCTCTTCACAACATCTTCACAGGTAAACAAACAAAAACTCGTAAGCCACATATGTTGTATATATATTATATATATGCGCATATAATATAATAAAATGTATAACATAAATATATAAATATATATATATATATATATATTTCATATAAATATTACATAGTATATACATACATAATGCAGATAGAGTTCAATATGCATCGATAGACAGGGCAATCGATACATACGCATCCGCGGTGAATAAACATACTCCACAAACAAACATATATATATATATATCTATATATCTATATATATATATATGCATACATATATATATATATATATTTATATACTTGGGCCAATACAACTATATATGTATACATATCTACATACTATATATATATATATATATATATATAACTACATACCTAATATATGTCTATATACATCTACATATATATATATATATATACATATATGTATATATGTATATATATAAGCAGCAAGAGTGTCTATAGGCTGTCTGCTCGGGGAGAAGCGCTGAGTGCAGGAAGAGGTATATAGGTAGACAACTTGAATTGTTTTGGTTTGGCTGATGTTAAATAAACAAAAGACAGAAAAGCCGCTAAGAAAGATCTCACAAACGACTAACCCGAGGAGCTGCAACTCTTTTACGAGGAGCCTCGCCGTTCTGTCTTGAGCACAAAGTATTAAAACCAAAATATAAATAATATATTATATATATACCGGAGTATATATTTATATGCATATATACATACATACATATATATATAAACTATATATATAACTATATATATACTATATACATTTATATTTCTTTATATTTATATAATAGGGTGTTACTTCCCCATTGTGTCTGCAGTACATTTCGCAGACGCCCTCTCTTCTTTTTTTTTATATATTTTAAAATAGATTTCTTTAATATAATGATGATGATTAAATGCATGCAGCACAACTGTAAAGCCCTCTTCTTGCTTAGAATTCAGCGTGGCCGGGGTAACGAGGATAAGGAATTGTATCTCTGATATTTTCAATCCCTGTTAGAAGCATAATAAGACGTTCAAAGCCTAACCCAAACCCTGCATGCGGTACTGTACCGTATTGACGAAGCTCTCTATACCACCAATAGTTATCTAAGTTAAGATTCTTTTCTCTAATCATGCTATCAAGTTTACTGAGATCTTCTTCTCTTTGACTCCCTCCAATTAACTCTCCTATCTTGGGCACTAATACATCCATTGCTCTTACTGTCCTTCCGTCTGCATTTAACTTCATATAAAATGCCTTTATATCTTTAGGATAATCATATACAATAACGGGTTTCTTTGCTACTTGTTCTGTCAAATGTCTCTCGTGCTCACTACCCAAATCCATACCCCATTGCACTTTTTCTGAAAATGTTACACGACCTTCAGCTTCTTCTTTCTGAAGTAGAGACACCGCATCCGTGTATGATATTTTATCAAAAGGAGCAGATAATATATTTTCTAGACGACTTCGCAGCCCCGGCTCTTGATTCTTTTCAAACCAGTCTATCTCTGCACATACACACACATAGCAGAAACAATAATATACACACCAATACGCAGATATATATATATATATATATATATATATATATGTTTATGTATACATATGCATACGTATATATATATACATATATATGCATATAAAAACATATACATATATAGATACATGCATACACACATACATAACATACATACATTCATGCATCACATACATACATACATGCACATATATATATATATATATATAT
>NW_013547216.1:5000-12500 GCF_000499425.1 Eimeria acervulina
AACAAGAGCACAGCCAGGTGCAGAAGCACCTCCCCCAACAGACTCGTATACAGCACCACCAGCTGCAGCAGCAGCAGCACCTCCTGCAGCAGCCTCTTATACAGCAGCACCAGCTGCAGGAGCAGCAGCACCAGCTGCAGAAGCAGCGGCACCATCTGCTGCAGCAGCAGCATCAGTTGCAGCAGCAGCAGCACCTTCCGCAGCAGCATCATATACAGCAGCACCAGCTGCAGCAGCGGCAACACCAGCTGGTGCAGCAGCAACACCAGCTGTTGCTGCAGCAGCAGCAGCACCACCACCACTAGCTGCAGCAGCAGCAGCACCTTCCGCAGCAGCATCACATACAGCAGCACCAGCTGCAGCAGCTGCAACACTAGCAGCAGCAGCAGCGGCAGCAGCAGCACCACCAGCTGCTGCAGTAGCAGCTGCAGCAGAAGCAGCAGCACCAGCAGCAGCTGCAGAAGCAGCAGCATCAGCTGCAGCAGCAGCAGCGGCTGCAGAAACAGCAGCACCAGCTGCAGCAGTAACAGCAGCGGCAGCATAAACAGCGGCACCATCTGCTGCAGCAGCACCAGCTGCAACCGCAGCAGCACCTTCCGCAGCACCATCATATACAGCAGTACCAGCTGCAGCAGCAGCAACACCAGTTGCAGCATCATAACCAACAACTGCAGCACCAGCTGCAGCAGCAGCAGCACCAGCTGCAGCAGCAGCAGCACCAGCACCAACAGTTGCAGCATCATAACCAACAACTGCAGCACCAGCTGCAGCAGCAGCAGCACCAGCTGCAGCGGCAGCACCACGAGCTGCACCAGCAGCAGCACCAGCTGCAGCAGCAGCAGCACCAGCTGCAGCAGCAGCAGCACCAGCTGCAGCAGCCGCTCGTACATGTTAGTTTCTAGGATTTCTGTTGATACCAATTTTTGCAGCAGCGTGTCGCTAGTCAGTGCATTGCTAGCTGCAGCAGCAGCTACCGGAGCAGCAGCAACTGCAGCAGCAGCAGCAGTAGCAGCAGTAGCAGCAGAACCTGCATTAGCAGCAACTGCAGCAGTAACAGCAGCAGCTGCATTAGCAGCAACTGCAGCAGTAACAGAAGCAGCTGCATTAGCAGCAACTGCAGCAGTAACAGCAGCAGCGCATGCAGCAGCAGCAGCGTTAAGCCTAGCAGCAGCGAAACCCCCTTTGGGGTGTACATACATATTTTTAAATGGCGTTGAATTAACTAAGACGGCTTTCTATTTTTTGTCTCCTTTCTGCAGCAGCAGCAACTCCTGGTTCTATTGCAGCAGCAAAGTAACAATTATAAACAGCTAGGAACTGCAGCAGCAGCAGCTGCTGCTGCTGCGGTAGCAGCAACACCAGCTGTAGCAGCACCAGCTTGAGCAGCAGTAGCAACGCCAGCATGCAACAGCTGCAGCAGCATAGCAATTAGCACGACGCGCTGCAGTAGAGGCAGCAGCATCAGCAGGAACAGCAGTAGCAGCAGCACGCGGTGCTGCTGCTGCTGCTGACTGCCGTCTTAGCGCTGCATCCCGGGCTATGTTCGGGCATACGGTTTAGGGTTTAGGGTTTAGGGTTTAGGGTTTAGGGTTTAGGGTTTAGGGTTTAGGGTTTAGCATACATAAGGGAGGAAGTAGTCGTTTGTCTTTATTTGTATATTTTGAATAATAAGAAAAGAGACAGAGACAGACAGAAGACAAACAATATATATATATATATATATTTGCTGCATTTGTTTATATGTCTCTCTCTCTCTGTCTCTGTCTCTCTGTCTCTGTCTCTGTCTCTCTGTCTGTCTCTGTCTCCTTTCGTTTATCTGTCTCTCTCTCTCTGTCTCTGTCTCTCTCTCTGTCTCTGTCTCTGTCTCTGTCTCTGTCTGTCTTTATTTTTTATTTATTTGTTTGTCTTACTTTGCTGTCTCTGTCTCTGTCTCTGTCTTTTCGTGCTCTTTGTTTGTTTTAATCTGTCTTAACTTCTGCATCTCCTCTTTGTCTCTCTTTGTCTTTTCTTTTACTCTTTGCTGCCGTCTGCTGCAGCAGTTTGTAGTTTTCTTGCTTTTACAAAACCCACAAGAGGTTTAGGGTTTAGGGTTTAGGGTTTAGGGTTTAGGGTTTGAGTGTCTATGGAGAACACTCCATCTCCTCATCGTCATCTTCTTGCTGCTGCTGCTGCTGCTGCTGCAGTTCCTGGTGTTGTTGCTGTTGCTGCTGCAGCTCGTCTTCCTGCTGCTGCTGCAGTTGCAGTTGCTGCTGCTGTTGCTCCTGCTGTTGCTGCTGCTGTTGCTGCTGCTGCAGCAGCACCTGTTTCTGCTGCTGCTCCACCTTCTGCTCCGGCAACGGCAGCTGATTCTGCTGCTGCTCCTGTTGCTGCTGCTGCTGCTGCTGCTGCTGCTGCAGCTGTTTCTGCTGCTGCTGCTGCTGCATGAGCAGCTGTTTCTGTTGCTGCTGCTGCTGTTCCTGCTGCTGCTGCTGCTGTGAAGCAGCAGCAATTCTCTCTTTTAATGAAGTAATGAGGGTCTTTGCTTTTAATTTAACTTCAGCGCTTACTTCTTGTCTCTTCGCGAGCGACTGAATGCAGCGGCCTATGCCCGACAGCTAAAAAAATAAAAATAAAAACAAATTAAAATAATAAATAAATAAATAAATAAATTGTTTAAAATAATAAATAAATAAATAAAACAAATAAATAGACAGCAACAAAAAGAGAGAGAAATACAGAGAGAGAAGAAAAGATAGAACAAATAAAGAGAAAGTATTAGCGACAGCAGCAGCAGCAGCAGCAGCATTGCTGCTGGAAGGAGACAGCTGCCTCTGATTGCGAGCAGCAGCACATAGAACAGCAGCAGCAGCAGCAGAAGCAGCATGAAGAGACAGCAGAAGAGACGAAAAGCTAAAAACATAAACAGAGACGCACCTTCAAACAAAGCATGAGTGTCTCCTGAGTTGCTTCTTGCAGCAGCAAATGTTTTGCTGCTTTCAGCAGCAAATGTACTTCTGCTGCATCCTGCAGCAGCACAAAGCAGCACATATCCACCCATTTGCTGCGGCTGTTAACAGCAGCAGCAGCATTTGCTGCTGCAACAAATAGACAGCTGCAGGTTCTGCTGCTAAACCCAGCAACAGCAAATGCCACAGCAACAGCAAATGCAGCAGCAGCAGCAGCAGCAAATGCTGCAGCAGCAAATGCAGCAGCACAGGCAGCAACAACATTAGCAACAAATGCAACGGCAGCAGGAGCAAATGCAGCAGCAGCAAATGCAAATGCAGCAGCAACATATATGAATAAAATATACATGCACATACACTTACATATATATATATGTATATATATAGATATAGATATATATATATATATATATATTTTATATATGTGTATATATATATAATTTTATTCATATTGATATATTTATTTATAAGTATGCATAAACTAAGATGTTTTGTGTTTAATAAACAACAGGCAAGACAGAGAGCAGCAAAACAAATATCTGCAGCAGCAGCGTGCAGCAGCTGTACATACACCCCCATACAACCTATCTATCCTGCTGCTACTCTTGTTGTTGCTGCTGCTGCTGCAGCAACTGCTGCTGCTGCTGCTGCTGCTGCTGCTGATGCTTACGGCCGGCTTCTCCTCAAGTGCTTTTCGAAGGGAACAGCAGTCAGCAACCACGCGCTCATCTGCTGCTGCTGCTGCTTCTGCTGCTTCTGCTGCTTCTGCTGCATCTGCTGCTTCTGCATGATCCTCATTGAGGCGCCAGTTTGCCGCCACTTGCCTTGCTGCTGGCGTTGATGCTGCTGCTGCTGTTGCTGTTGCTGGTGCTGCTGCAACTGCTGCTGCTGTTGCTGGCACTGGTGGTGGTGCTGCTGCCGCTACAAGCCCTGCTGCTGCTGCTGCTGCTGCTACAGCTGACTGCGAGGATTTTTCTGCTGCTCCATCTCCCGTAGCAGCAGAAATACTGTTGGGCTCTTCTGCATGCTGCTGCTGCTGCAGCTGCTGCTGCTTTTGGTGGTGCTGCAAGCGGTCTCGCTGCTGCTGCTCCTGTTGCTGCTGTTTCTTTTGTTGCTGCTGCTGCTGGTCCTGTTCTTGTTGGTGCTGTTGCTGCTGCTCCTGCTGCTGCTGGTCTTGCTGCTGTTGGTCCTCTTGCTGCTGCTGCTGCCGTTGCGCCCACTCCTCGTCCTGCTGCTGCTGCTGCAAGTGCAGCGTTTGCTGTTGCTGATGGGTATCCTTCTGCTGCTGCAGTGGTTGCTGCTGCTGATGCAGCAGCAGAGTCTGAGACTCGCCAATGCCTTCGCTTCGTCTGCTGCTGGTGCTGCCCCTGCTGCTGCTTCTGCTGCTGCGCCTGCTGCTGCTTCTGCTGCTGCTGGCTCGCTTGTATTCACCGCTGCTGCAGTGTCTGCTGCTGTTGCTGCTGTTCATAGCGGCAGAGGCAACAACTTCTCGTGGCTGGCGCTGCTGCTGCTGCTGCTGCCCCTGCTGCTGGTCCTCCAGCTGCTGCAGCTGCTTCCCCTGCTGCAGCTGCTGCTGCTGTTCCATATGCTGCTGCTGCTCTTGCTGCCGCTGCTTTTGCTGCTGCACCTCCTGCTGGAGCTCTTCAGACACCTCATGCTGCTCTGGAGCACCTATGGGCTCTTCCAGCTGGGTAGCTTCCTCTTCCGGATGCTCTTGGTGCTGCTGCTGCTGCTGCTGCTGCTCCTGCTGCTGCTGCTGCTCCTCCGGCTGCGAACACGTTTGTGTAGGACTGCATGCGATAGCTTCCCGTGCAGCAGCAGGCGGCATAAGGGGAGCTGCTGCTGCAGCTGCTGCTGCAGGGGTATCTGCTGCTGCAGCAGAGAACCCAGGTAGGTCATGGGCTGCATGCACCTTGCTGCTGCTGCTGCTGCCGCTGCTGCAGTCTGCAGGTGCTGCCTCGCTTGCTGGGGAGAGACCATCGCCGCAACTGCTGCGTCTTTGGGTGTCTATGTCAAGGTTGCTGGTGCTGCTGCAGCTGGTGCTGTTGCTGCTGCTGTTGCTGTTCCTGCTGCTGCTGCTGCTGCTGCAGTTAGTGGGGATGCTGCTGCTGTGGCACACACCTCTGCTCCACTCCGTGCCGTTGCTGTCTCTTTTGTTGCTGCTGCTGCTGCTGCTGTTGCTGTTGCTGCTGCGGCTGTTACTCTCGCTGTCCTCCGTGTCTACCCAACGCTTGATTTCGGCGTTGCTGCTGCTGTTGCTGCTGCTGATGCTGATGCTGATGCTGCTGCTGCTGTTGCTGTTGCAGCTGCTGCCCTCCGTATCTCCACATGGTTTGGCATCGATGTTACTGTTATCGGTGCCGTTGCAGCTGGTGGTGCTGCTGCTGTTGCTGCTGCTGCTGTTGCTGCTGCTGCTGCTGCAGGGAACGCCATAATTGCTGCTGCTGCACCCCTCTTGGCTGGTCGTGCTGCTGTGTTCGCCACTGCCGCAGCTGTTGGCAGCGTTACTGCTGCCTGTGGTGCTGCTGCTGCGGTTGCTGTTGCTGCTGCTGCTGCTGCTGGAGGGTTGCAGGTCGCTGCTGCTGCTGGGTTTGACGCTAGGGTTTACAGTGCTGGTGGCGCTGCTTTCGCGGCAGCTGCTGCTGCTATCTCTGTTATTGCTGCAGTTGCTGTTGCTAATGTTGCTGCTGCTCCTGCCGTCCTCATACCTTGTGCTGCTGCTTAGAGCGTCGTTGTTGTTGCTGCTGCTGTTACTACTGTTGCTGCTGCTGCTGCTGCTGCTCTTATTGCTGCACCTAGAAGGGATATCAAATTCTCTGTATTTTCTGCCGTTGGTGGCATGCATGTTGCTGCTGCCTCTTTGGCTGCTGCTGCTGTTGCTGCTATTGTTGCTGCTGTTGCTGCTGCCGTTGCTGTTGCCGCTGCTGCTGCTGTTTGTGCTTCCTGCGGGAGAGCGTGAACGTCTTCCTGGAGACAGGTGCTGCTGCTGCCGCTGTTGCTGCTGCCGCCTCTGCTGCTGCTGCTGCTGCTGCTGCTGCTGCGAGTAGTAGGGCGCATGCAGCTTCAGGTGGCTAAAGCGGTCTCGTCGAGGTGAAGGGCTGCGGTATCTGTGGCTGGCATGCTGTCTGCTGCTGCTGCTGCTGCTGCTGCTGCTGCTGTGATAGGGTCTGCCTCGCCAACCTCCGGGAGAGTTGTGGGTGTATCGATCTCTTCGTAGATCTCTGTTTCTGCTGTCTCCTCGGTGTTTGCTGCTGCGGTGTCTACGTCTGCTGCTGCTGCTGCTGCTCCTGCTGCTGTTGCTGCTGCTGCGCCTCCAAGGGCCGCGAGAGATCCTGTCTCTCCCTCTGCTTCTTTTTCTACTTTCCCTGCTGCTGCTGCGGTTGCGTTTGAAGTGCATGTGGGGCCCCACATGGTGATAGCGTCTGCTGCTGCTGCTGCTGCTTATGCTGCTTCTGCTGCTGCTGCGTCTGCTTCTGCTGCGGCTGTGCCTCCTGTGTTTGTTGTATTTGCTGGTAGGAGACAGATCTCTACTCCTTCTACTTCGCCATCCTCCTTGCTGCTGCCCTGCTGCTGCTGCTGCTGCTGTTGCTGCTGTTGCTGCTGCTGCTGCTGCTGTTTGCTTCTCATGTGCACCTCCTGGGCGTATGCCTCTAGAGGCTTTTGCATCGCTTATTAATAAAGAAGGCTTCTCAGCCGCAGCAGCGGCAGCAGCAGCAGCAGGAGCAGCAGCAGCAGCGGTGGGTTCAGGCAGCCATGGGTCCTTGTCGCTATCCTCTTCAACAGCAGCAACAGCAGCAGCAGTAGCTGCTGCTGTTGCTGCTGCGGGGTTTTTGCAGGAAGGTGGCAGCGCTACGCCCTCAGCAGCAGACGGAATCCTCGCTGTCAATTCTGCTGCTGTAGATTTGGCTGCTGCTGCCGGCGTTGATATTCCTGCTGCTGCTGCTGCTGCTGCTGCTGGTGCTAAGGCGCTGCTAGGCCCCGTCTTGGAGCTTCGCGATGCGGCAGCTGGTGCTGCAGCTGTTGTTGCTGCGGTTGCTTTTGCTGCTGCTGCTGCTTCAGCAGGCAGGGGAGACAGCCGCAAACGCCTCACCCCGTCGGCAGCAGCAGCAACAGGTTTGCTCGGTGCTGCTGCAGCAGCAGATCCTGTTGCTGTTGCCTTTTGATTTGTCGTTGCTGCCCCTACTGCTGCACCTGCTACTTTTGGCGCGCCTGCTGCTGCAGCTGGCCCTGCTGCTGCTGCTGCTGCGGCTGCTGCAGCACTTGCTGCTGCAGTGGCAGCTAACTTTGTTGCTGTTGCTACTACGTCTGCTGCTGCTGCGGCAGCTGCAGCAGTAGGTCTGGGCTCCACCTGCCGCTGCAGATTAGGGTTTTGCTGCGAGCCTGCTGCTGCTGTTGCTGCTGCTGCTGCTCCGCCATTTCTGCTGATGCTGCGAGATTTGCTGTTGCTGCTGCTGTTTCTCATGTTGTTGTTGCTGCTGCTGCTGCTGTTGCTGCTGCGTTGTTTTGGCTTTGCAGGTTCCTTCAGTGCACCTGCCTCGTCGCTGCTGCTGCTACT
>NW_013547216.1:17500-19417 GCF_000499425.1 Eimeria acervulina
ATGGCGCTGCACACCAGTGCGTCAAACTCAGCAGCACACAAGTGCTTGCTGGCAGCAGACAGCAGCGACTTCATCTGCAGCAGCAGCAAACAGCAGCAGTAGCAATACCAGCAGCAGCAGAGGAACACATATCATACAACCCGTTGCAGCAGCAGGTGCAGCAAGAATAATGAGTCGAAAGCAGCAACAGCAGCAGCAACGTCAGCACATGCATGCGACGACAACAGGTACTGGCACTGTAGCAGCAACTGCAACCCCTGCTGCTGTTGTTGCTGCTGCAACTGCTGCAGTTGAGCAGCTACACAGCTGGCAAGCAGCAGTGTAGGAGCAGCAGCAGCGAGCGAAGCAACAGCAGCCCCACTTACACCATACGGCGTAGCAGCAGCAAAGACAAAGCAGCAGCACCAGCAACAGCAGCAGGCAAAGATAAAGCAGCAGCAGAAGCGAGAGAAGCAATGATGAAGGAAAAGCAACAGCAAAAGCCAACGATAGAGGAGCAACAGCAGCAGCAGCAGCAGCAGCAGCAGCAACAGCAACAGCAAAACATACATACCTTCTGAATATTTGGTGCTCTGCTAGCAAGAAGATGAACAGCCTGGATATACACCTCAAGTGGGTTGAGGCCGCATTGCTGCAGCACATGCGCAGCAAGTTGGTGGTGCTGCTGCAGCAGCAGCAACACGCATAGCCGCACACGCTGCTCCTCCTGCTGCAGCAGCAAAGACCAGTTGTTACAGCAACTCGGCATGGCGCAGCAGCACTGCTGCTGCAGCACCACTAATTCCAGCAGCTCTTGTAGGTCGCGCTCATCCACCTGCAGCAGCAGCAGCAGAAACGGCAGCAGCAGAAACAGCAGCAATAGCAGCAGCAGCAGGAGCGATTGAAGCACAAACAATCAGAAGCAGCAGCGACGCATGACTCATGGAGCAGCAGAAGCAATAGGCCGGAGCACCCAGCAGCAGCAGCAGCAGGAACAGCAGCAGCAGCAAAAGCCTTTACCTCATCAAGAGAGACATCCCTTTCATCAGCTAGCAGCAGCAACTTGGGTCCGCCTTCTGCTCGCTTCCGCCGATGCAGTCGCGTCTCTCCTGCTGCTGTTGTTGCTGCTGCTGCTGTTGTTGCTGCTGCTGCTGTTGCTGCTGCTTCTGCACTGTCTCTCCCTGCCTCCTTGCTGCTGTACAGCAGCGCAGCAGATGCTCCCGCTGCTGCAGTGCCTTCTATGGTTTGTCCTATGTCGACTGTCCCTGCTGCTGCTGCTGCTGTTTGCTGCTGCTGCTGCTCCTGCTGCAATGGACGCGCAGCGTCGCCAGCAGCAGCATCAGCAGCCGCAGCTGCTGCTCCTGCCTCTAAGTGCTTCCGCTGCTGCTTCAGGCTGTCTGTAGACGCAGCCCTGCATACAAAAGTACTTCCTAAACCCTAAACCCTAAACCCCAAACCCTAAACCCTAAACCCTAAACCACAAACCCTAAGGGTTTATGCTTACGCCTTCGCCTGCCGTTTCTGCTGCAGTGCAGCAGAAAGAAAAGAAACTGCTTCATCGAGAAGGCCGTGCAGACGATCCCACTTGCTTGTTGCTGCTGCTGCTGCTGCGGCTGCTGTTGCTGCTGCTGTTGTTGCTGCTGCTGTTGTTGCTGCTGCAAACGGGGGAGGCGCCAGAGCTTCGTGGAGACACAGCAGCACGGCAAGGAGACCCGCATTCAAACTGTCTCCTGCTGTTATCTGCATGCAACAGCAGCAGCAACAGCAGCAGCAGCAGCAGCTCATAGCCCCACCGCACGTAGCCAATGTATACAGTGTATATACACACATCTATATACAACTTATTCAAATAAACATACACACACATATTATATATATATACATATATATAATATATAATATATATTATATATTATATATATAATACATATTATATAT
>NW_013547215.1:0-5000 GCF_000499425.1 Eimeria acervulina
CTCTTCCGATCTATATATATTTATACTTATATATATTAAACACAAAACAAATAAACGAAGAAAAGCGAAAGACTGACAACACGCAGATGCAAAACGAAGAAAAAAACAAAGACAGAGAATGAAAATAAACAAAGATGAAAATAAAACAAAAAGAAAAAAAACAAACTAAAATATAAATAGAAATAAAAACAAACAATCTAAATAAAAATAAAAGAAGAAAGAGAAACAAAGATAAACAAAGAAATGAAGAAGGCAAAGAAAAAAACAGAGACTGAGAAGAGACAAGTCTTACGTAACGCCAATCCCCAAACTGCTGCAGCAGCAGCAGCTGCTGCTGCTGCTGCAGCAGCTGCAGCAGTAGGTGCAACAGGTGCAGCAGCTGCAGTAGTAGATGCAACAGGTGCAGCAGCTGCAGTTGTAGATGCATCAGGTGCAGCAGCAGCTACTGCAGCAGGAGTTGTTACGGCAGAAGCAACAGCTGCAGCCGGAGCTGCTGCTGCAGAACCAGCAGCTGCAGCAGCTGCTGCAGCAGATGCAGCAGCTGCAGCAGGAGCTGCTGTTGCAGATGCAAATGCAGTTGAAGGCTGCAGCGGGTTCCGGGGTTGAGGGTTTAAAGGAGGAGTACCTAAACAGTCAAACCCTAAACTGGTGGTTTCAGGTGCAAGGGTTTAGGGTTTAGGGTTTAGGGTTTGAGTCGCTTCAAGAGATGCATGAGATAAATGGCGCTGCTTAGCGTCAGCAAACCACCAGCCTGCATATACACACGAAAATAAAAACGGTTTTCTCCTCTCTAAACCCTAAACCCTAAACGGACGCAGGGGTTGCTGCAGCTGCGATTGCTGCTACACTAACAGCAGCCGCAGCAGCAACAGCAGCGGCAGCAGCAGCAACAATAGCAGCGGCAGCACCGCCACCACCATCAGAAACAGCGGCAAAAACAGCAGCAACAACAACATCAGCAGCAGCAGCATCACAGGAAGCGGCAGCAGCAGCAGCAGCAGAAGCAGCAGCAAAAGCAGCAGCAGCAACAGCACCGCAGGAATCAGCAGCAGCAGCAGCAACAACAACAACAGCAGCATCAGCAGCGCCAGAAGCAGCAGAAGCAGCAGCAGCAGAAGCAGCAGCAGCAGTATCAGCAGCACCAGAGGCAGCAACAGCAGCGGCAGCAGCAGCAGCAGCAGCAGCACGAACCTGATGCAGGACCCCTAGCTCCGTTGGTACATAATAACAAACTGTTAATATCCCCAGCAGCAGCTGCAGCGACGTCATTGCTGGCAGCAGCCTCATGGCTGTCTGTAACGCAAACCCTAAACCCTAAACCCTGAATCCTAAACCCTAAACCCTAAACCCTAGCCCCGAATTTCCTTTTAAAGATGAGCCAATACAACCAAGCATTGAGTGGGGTCTCTCAGCGCGACCAAACCCCTTCTGAATCCTAAACCTTAAACCCTAAACCCTAGGGGTGGCTGGCTAGCATACCTTAACAGCTGCAGGAAAGGGTTTGTGTTTATGTTTAAGATAAAGAATAAAAGAGAAGACGAGGGTTGAGTAAGCGAGAAGACGGTGCAGGAACTGCACAGTCTCAGGGTTTTCAAACAGCCGCCAAACCGTCATTCCAGGTGCATACACCTCAGGGGGCACCCAGCTGCACACATTCACAAACCCTAAACCCTAAACCCTAAACCCTAAACCCTAAACCCTAAACCCTATACACAGGGGTACGCAAAAGAGGCTCTCTGGAGGTTTAGTGGTTAGCAGCAGAGAACCAGGTGCTATCGATGGAGTTAGAGGCATCCTTTAAGGGTAGGGTTAGGGTTTAGGGTTTAGGGTTTAGGGTTTGGGATACTGATCCCCCATCTTGGGCCAGGTGTTGCAGCATCTGCCGGCATCGTTGCCTGCAACGAAAGCCCCCGAGGAGAAGGTAAGTGCAGCAATGGCTGCAAATGCATGCGCATCTTTACGTGCTGCTGCTGCTGCTGCTGCTGTTGCTGCTGCTGTTGTTGCTGCTGCTGCTGCTCTCGCCGGGGTAGGCAGCAGCAGCGAGAGCGTCTGCCACAGCAATACGGTGTACAAACCCCCAGCCATCAGTAGGTGAAAAGCCAAGCGATAAGGAGAAACCCTTTTCAAAACACATACAAACCCTAAACCCGAAACCCTAAACCCTAAACCCTAATGGCGCCTCCTTCGTATCCACCACCTCACGGCAGGCAGCGGCTAAACCCTAAAAGCAAAGAGCCTGAAACTAAAACGAGGGTTTAGGGTTTAGGGTTTAGGGTTTAGGGTTTCTTGCAGTGCATAGACCCCCGAATTTGACAGCCGGCACTCCAGGAACTACAAAGCACCCACACAGCTAGGGTTTAGGGTTTAGGGTTTAGGGTTTACCTTGGGGTTTTGACTTCCGTTTGAGGCTCTTGAAACCCTGATCGGACCATCCACCAACCTACGAGGCCCTGGACGCCTCCAAGTGCTCCGCACACTGAGCGCACATACCCTAAACCCTAAACCCTAAACCCTAAACCCTAAACCCTAAACCCTAGCATCAAGAGGAGCAGTGTAGCGGAAATCTTCAAGGCGGGGGTTGTTTGCGGGCGCCTTTTCTGGGCTAGACATTCCAGGCCCTGTGTTTAGGGTTTAGGGTTTAGGGTTTACGAATGTGTGAGTTTGAACACAAGAGAGGGTTTAATACGACGCATGCAGCGGTTGATTCTCTGCATGTCCGGCGCTACATTTACGATTTAAGGTTTAGGGTTTAGGGTTTAGGGTTTACGCACGGGTCAGCTTGAGAGCAAGAGGGGGTTTAATACAGTGTGTAAGAGCGCATGCACACATCCCTAAAGCGAAGAAAACCCCGAGGCCTCTGCCTAACCATCTATGCATCCATTCAACAAAATAAATTTTTTTATATTCATCGATCGTCATGCCGTTGTTTAATTGCAGATATTCAGGTGTATGCTGAGGTAACAGAAAACACCCGCAAATTATTCGGGTGTATAGGCAGATCCAGAATCAGCAAACAAAATATACTAAAGTAATAATAATAATAATAATAATAATAATAATAACAAACACATTTTAATATGACTGCCCATAAAATAAACAAACCATAAACAAAGCAAAAAAATCCAAGCAAGCAGACCAGCCAACCTCCAAACCCTAAACCCTAAACCCTAAACCCTAATTCTAAAGCAAGTACAACAGACCCAACAGAAGCCAATGCAGCGCGCGTGAATGAATAGAGTATGAAGATTAGGGTTTAGGGTTTAGGGTTTTTGAAAGCTGTTTCCTCAACAGACGCAAGGGCCCCTATAGTGCCGCGGGTTGTTTAGGGTTTAGGGTTTAGGGTTTAGGGTTTAGGGTTTAGGGTTTACCTTGTACGCATTAAACTCCTTCTGCCATTCTTCATCCGTTGAAGGCCAGCGAGTGCCGCATAAACGCCACGATGTCATCGATAGGCCGCTCTCACTTAGCCGAGTAAAACCCCCGAACAACACCAGTCCAAACACCCAGCAAGTGCAGCCTATACGCAAACCCTAAACCCTAAACCCTAAACCCTAAATCCCCAAACAAGAACAAACCAAACACCCAAGACGCATACCCTCACGCAGAAAGAAGGCAACACTAAACCCTAAAACACCAATGAAAGAACACCCACTGTGTGCAATATACACTCGAAACCCTAAACCCTTAACCCTAAACCCTAAACCCTAAACGCACCCAGCAGCCAGAGGCCCACAGGGAGCCTGTATCCTTCCTTTACAAATCTGCAGACTCAATCAGCACAAGATCTCGAGCGAATGATTCTGCTGCTGCTGCTGCTGCTGTTGCTGCTGTTGCTGCTGCTGCTGTTACTGCTGTATATATTTTTGCTGCTGTTTCTCAGTTTGTTTGTCTCTACCTGTCTGCTTCAGCGAAGGGGTTCTCCGTTTGTTGTTTGTTTTCTTCTTTAGTATTTTTAAAACTCTGCTGCATATTATTATTGGTTGAAGATGCAGGAGTAGAGGCGTTGGGGTGTACAGGCACCTCAGGTATGTGCGCATTGTTGAGGTGTACAGCAGCAGAGTGAAAACCACTTTTATTATTTATTTTAATAAACATTTCTGATTGTCTGCATGCATCAAAGCCAGAGTAAAGGCTTGGAAGAGCTCCCCCTTTGCAGCTTGCGGTGTACAGACACCTCGTAAGATTAGTTGAGGTGTATGCCCAGCTATTGTAAAGACCTGCATAATGAAGAGGCTTGGGGTGTATAGACAGTCTATTGTAAAGACCTGCATAATGAAGAGGCTTGGGGTGTATAGACAGTGCAGCAGCAAAAGAATGTCGATAAGAGAAGAAAGGCTTCCTTGCTGCTTGCAGCAGCGAAGGAAAGATATACACCCCAACACCCTGCATTGCCGTTCAGGGTTTAGGGTTTAGGGTTTAGGGTTTAGGGTTTAGGGTTTAGGGTTTAGCGTTTACGGTTGAGGCAGCACTGGCCATGGCGGCTTCCTCCTTTTAATACAAGCAACTGGATATACACCCCAACGAGAAAACAGATAAAATAAATATAAAAACAAAAATATTAAAACAAATATTATTTACAACGCCTCAACCACCAACTTTACCTTCGGATCGATGGGGCCCCTCAAGGGGCCCCCTTGGGGGTTTAGGGTTTAGGGTTTAGGGTTTAGGGTTTGAGAGCGTCATCTTCTATCGAAGTAAATAAAATCTTAAGAACAAAGCTGTTTCTTTTTTGTTTCTCAAATAAATAAATAATTAATTAATTTCTTTTTTATTTTTTTACTTGTAATTATGGAGGCCCTGTAAGAATAGCCCTGAGGGGGTTTGGGTTGAGAGGTTTTCTTAGCTTTGATTGCTAGGGTTTAGGGTTTAGGGTTTAGCTGCAGCTATTGTTAAGGCCTTTGTATATTGTGCATTCCGATAAAGAAACCATTTGAATATATATATTAACTAGCTAGTAAAAATAAATAAACAAATAATGTATTTGTTTATTTGTTTTATAT
>NW_013547215.1:10000-17872 GCF_000499425.1 Eimeria acervulina
TTATTTTTATGATGAATGAGTTGAATAGATATATTTATTAAGTTTTAGATTAAGTAATAATAGTAATTAATGCTTTTATTGTCTCAGACGCACCGGATCAGTGCGTCTGTTGCGATGTCTAGACACCTGCGCACACGAAAAACTGTATACCCTAACCCTTAACACGAGAAACCTCTTGCATTTCCTTGTCTTTGTTTTCTTCTTTCTTTTTTGTTCAATTACAACTCATTTATATTATTTTAACCTCTGTTTTTCTCTCTTTCCCGCCTGCTTTGCTCTGGAGGCCCCTTCCTGGTGTAGGCTGCCCTCCGCACCAATGCAGCTGCAGCGCTTAATGAACAGAAGAAGAAAGAAAACCTTTGCTGCTGCAGCAACAGGAAGAAGTGAGGAGTAAAAGACTTCGATTAAAGCAGCGAAAGCGCAAGGAAACAGAGCCTTTACAACCTTTAAACAGCAGGACAATACGACGTAGAAGGAAAGAGAGATATAGAGAGAAAGAGAAGACAAAAAGCGAGAAAAACAAAAACAAACGCTGAAACAGACCAGCGCAAACAACGCGGATTTTTGATTTTCTTCCTGTAGGGAGAGGAGGCGGTGTTATACCCCTCGATATACTCGTAATATCTCCCTGTAATACACCTGAATTAGTATTCGTTTCTTCTTCTTCTGTCTTGTCTAAACAATGAGCAGAAAGACAGAAATCGGAGGACCCCTCGCCTTTGGGGGCCCCCGAGTAGCGGCTTCAGCGGCTTCTGGGGCTCGTGGGGGGAGACGTCGAGAGTTAAGAGAAGAACAAAAGATTGAAATTAAAGAAGCTTTTCAGTTGTTTGATTCAGAGAAGACAGGCAAAATGGATTATCATGAGCTAAAGGTGCAGCAAAATGTATTTTAATTCTTTTATTCATTTTTATTATTTTCTTGTTTATTGCTGCAGCATGAAAAACGCTTAAATACAGATGTTTTCACTGTTTATGCACCTCAACTTTCTATCTATTTTTTTGTTTTTTTTTTCTAGTGAGTATTTTGTTTGTTGCTACAGCATGAAAAAGGTTTAAATAAGGAGGCTTGAGCTGCCTATACACCTCAATTCGATATCTATTCTTGCTTGCTGCAGGTTGCGATGCGCGCGTTGGGGTTCGAAGTCAAGAAAGCTCAAGTGCAAGAAATTATGCGGGCCTATGATAAACAGAACACAGGCTTCATTACACAGAGCGACTTCGAGGAGATCAGTGAGCGGTTAGGGTTTAGGGTTTAGGGTTTAGAGTTTAGGGTTTAGGGTTTGTAGCGCTTAGGCGCTGACAGCTTTTTTGCCTTTCATCTGCTATATATACATATATTATATGTACATATATATATATATATATATTATCTTCATGTAGATACATAATGCATTTAGACAAATACATTACTGCAAGTACAATAAAAAGAGAAGCTGTTTAAATTGCACACTGAAAAATTGCATGATCTTAGTTTCATTTAAAATAATAGTAGTGGCATTAATAATAGTATTTGTATTGCTATTATTAGCATTTATGCTGGTATTATTAATCCTTTAAAATAATAATAATAATATTTGTATTGTTATTAATGCTTACACTGCTATTACTACTATAATCTGTACATTAATTAATTAATTTATTTATTATTAATGTGTAAATAATTAATGTTTTATTTAATTTTTTAGCATTAATTAATTAGTCAATTAATTAATTAACATTAATTATTTATTTATTTACTGCTTGATTTGCTTGTCTGTCAGTGAGCCAGAAGTACTTAGATCGCGACCCCTCTGAAGAAATGCGCAAAGCCTTTCATCTTTTTGATGACGATGATACAGGGAAAATATCTGTGAAAAATTTAAGACGAGTCGCTCGAGAATTGGTAAAAATAATAAAAGTTCGGGTGTATGTACACCTCAGCAGAGTAGTGAATTTAATTTAATTTAATTTAATTTAATTTAATGCTTTCTTTCTATTTTTATTTTTTATTTTTATTTTTTTTTAGGGAGAGAATCTCTCTGATGAAGAATTGCAAGCGATGATTGATGAATTTGACCGCGATATGGATGGAGAAAGTGAGGAGAACTACTTTAATTCTTTTCATAGTATTTATTACTATTTGTTTATTATTTATTATTATTTTAATTGTTTATTTCTTCGTATACGTATTTATTCTTGTACAGCACTTGTATATTGTAATGCTGGCTTATTTCCACTCTTTCTGCACATACTTGTTGTTTATCTAGAGTTCTTCTTGTGAAAGGAATTATGTTGTGCAATTAATAAATCTGTTTGCTTGTTTTAGGGTTTATAGTTTTAGTTGCTAGGGAAGATAGGGTTGCCGAAAGTAGCAGGGTTTAGGGTTTAGGGTTTAGGGTTTATGTTGGGTTTTGTGTTTATCTTGTGTTTTATTTTTTGCTCAGTCAGCTTCGAGGAGTTTATGGCCATTATGAAGCAGACGAGTCTTTATCAGTAGAAGTTTTTTCTCTTCTTTTCTTTTTCTTCTTCATGTGCTTACATTTCTTTCTTCTTTTATTTCGATGTTTATTCAGTTTCTCTTCCTCGGGGTCGCCCACCTACATCTGTGCTGCACCAAACAGGCAGCTGTGCTTCGGTGTATGTACACCCCACAGCGCCTCATCCGCTTTTTTTCCATAGAGGGAACGCTGCCTGCATGCACGCGTGCATGCATGCATGCATGCATGCGGTAGCAGCAACTGCTCTTGAGCAGCAGCAGCCTCGCCTCTTCTTTTCTTTCCTTTGGGTCTGTTCTATATCTTCTTTTAGGGAGCCGCTTTAGTGCATGCGGCAACAGAATGAATTTATGTTGCTGCTGGAACAGCAGCAGTTAAGGGGGATTTCGCTGTTTATTCAGTTGTAAATTTAAAAGAAAAAAGATAAAGATATTTCTTTTCTCGCACAAACTCAGGGACGCACAGTGCAGAGCCTGCTTAGCTGCTGCTGTTTTCTACTTTGTAGATGATTGGTGTGTAGATATACATATTCATGTCTAACTTACACATATAGATGAGTGTATGCACGGATGTATATGTAATATAAATGTATATACATTACAAGCATGCCCAGTTATACCTGCTTGTACATATATCTATATATGTACAATATGCGTGTATATATATGTATATATATATATATGTATATATATATAGAGAGAGAGAGAGAGAGAGAGAGAAACAGAGACACAGAGATGTACGCATTCATTTTGTGGGTTTTCTCTGTTTATGTTTGACTTTTACTGCATTTGATATGAGTTATATATATATTTATTTATTCTTTTGTGTATTACTGTTTACATAGCAGATAGAGTGAATGCAAGCGGTGATATACATTGTATAGATATATTATATGTAAGACAACGGAGACTTTTATATCCTAATTATCGTAACTCCTACCCCAAACAAAACGCAAAAATAATAAAGGCATGCATGCATGCGGTGTTGCATGCAGGGGCAAAAAAGCCCCGACCTGCCACAGCAGTAGTTTTTGTTTTTTTCAGGTTTTTGCTTCAACTATAACGATGCTTGGTTTGTTTCTGTTCATATTAGCAATGATACTAACAATAACAATACTAATAATAATAATAATGAATCTCTACGGATTCCAAAATGCACATTTGCAGCGATTTCGGCTGTACCTACACCCGAATTGACCTGAAGTGTCTCATGCAACAAACGGCGGGAGATGAAGGGTCTAAGAAGAATATCTTCATATAGAAAAGAAGATATATATGTATATATATACGAATAAGAAGTAGAAATATGTATATCATATACATGCACGCTAGATGTATACAATATTATATTTATATAGCTGTACATATAAAAATATACGCTTTTCTAAATACATTCATGAAGATGCATTTTTCTGTATTCTGCTGAGGGCCTTCCTTTTCTCGTCGGGGATCGAACCAGAAAAAAACACCTGACCTGCGATATCCCCTTTCTTTTATCGAATTGTTTGAATTTGAAGTCTTGTTGGGCTGAACGTGCAGCGGAAGTTGCATGCGTTTGATTGCCGTCAACGATAACAACATGCATTTCTCTCTTTTCTCTTGTGCTCACCCCTGATCACGTTTACCTGCTGTTGTTTTGTCGTTCAGCAACTGCTAAACGGCGTAGTGGTATTGAAGAGGAGGAGAGAGAGGAACAAGGACCTTCGTAAGTAGTACGCTCGTTGCTAGATAAAGCCCTATGCATGCCCATTGCATGCATCTTATTTCAACTTCTCTTCCGTCCACGGGCCCCTCGCAGGGCCTCGGAATCAGGCAAAGAGAGCCGCGAGGATGCACTACAGCTATTGTAAACAACACGCAATGCAGACAGAGCAGCACGCCGTATGTCGCTGCTTGCATGAAGGGAGCAGCGAAAGCAACAAGACAATCGCCTAAAGGGCAAAGACCCAGACCCTTCAAACCGCATGCAGAGTCCGCGAGGTTGTTGAATATCTCCTCCCAAATAAACGCAATCGTGGCGATACCTGCACCGCTGATATCCGAGACCTCCATCGTACGGTGGGGTGTACCGACAACTCGAAAATCTGATAAGTTTATCTATGAACGTGTGTATATCTATATCCCTCCCCGGAAAGAGGAAAGAATATATGTCAGATGCATGCGCTGAAAGCATTCATTCGTTCAAAACGCCTGCATGTGCATAAGGGTTCTTCCTCTCGTCGAACCTGGACCCGATCAAGCTCCCGCGATACATAATAAAGATTCACGAAGAAGAAAAACCGAAATAACCTGAAAACACTCAAAATTTGAGGCAAAAAAATCGAATAACGGAGAAATTTGCGCGGGAGAAAACTCTAAAAAATAAAAATGCGCAAAGATGTCCGGCCGTCGTGCATTTGCAAGCAATCGGGGTGTCTGTACGCCCCAGTTGAAACCTGACGGAGGACAGGAAAGCAGAATACTTTCGCCCTTTAATACCCCTATTAAAAAAGAAGAAACTTTTTCCCTTTCTACTAAACAGACCTACAAACACCAAAATATTATCTATCCTCAACTGCAGCAGCCACTGAAGCGCTGCCAGCAGCACGACGGCTTCTGCTCTTCTTCTAAAACTCCAGAGAGAAACCCGTCGTTTTCCTCATTAATTTTCTAATAATTAACATTTAATGAATTTAAAGGTTTAATTAATTCAATATATTCAACCTTAGGGAACATATTAAGCAGAAGCCGCCGCACAGACGGCTTCGGCTTCGTTCCTGCACCAGCGGCACTAGTGGGTTGAGCGCAGCCATTGAAAACGCATTTCTGAAGTAATAAACAAATATTAAAATATACAAAATAAACGTTTTTATAGTATTTAACTACCAAACTTTGTTTGTATTCCTGACATAACCAACAGAACGCCTACAGACGAAGAGTGAAACCCAACCGAGCACGATGGTATATATGTCTTTATTGCTTAGCTGTACATAAATATATTTTCTTGTATATCTCTGCATATACAAGTTTAAGTATAACATGCATATACTACTACACATCTAATTACACCCATTTTGCATGCATAAATATATTTTTGTACGGATATATATGCAGACATATATAATAATATGTAACACGTTTATATACAGTGTGGTTATTCATGTTAATATTTGTGATACAAGGATAAATATATTCATTAATCTATCTACACATGTATATGCATGTATCTCCCATACATATATATGTATATATATATCCTATGCAAATAATATGCATATATGTGCATCATACAAATATTATACATATAATAAATGCATATACAAATATATATATATATATATATATGTATATTCTGCACGTGCAAATCAATACTTTTTTGAATGCGTAACGAAGAGGCCTCGTTTTTAGCAATTGTTGGACGTCTTGAGTTTTAACTGAGTCGGAAAAACGAGCGAAAAGAACTAACAAACTGCCGCTCTAACTGTCCCTTTAGCCTCTAGGCAGCATGCAGACCCCTCGTACTGATGACGAAGCGGAGACAGCAGAAAAAGACAGAAACACCCATACACGGATTCTATCACAAGATAGAATCCGCTGCTGCTGCTGCTGCTGCTGCAGCAGGAGCGGCAGCAGCCCGCCTTCTCGCTATAACTCTTGCTACGGCGGAAAGCAAAGCCCGCATGAAAGCACTATATATATAATGTATATATATAATATATATATATATATATAACGACGAGTATATCTTTTAATGCATGCGCTGTCAACACTGTGTTATCCACTTCCTTCAAGGCCCTTCCTCACTAGCCAAACTGAAAGCAAATGGACATAAATGAAGATAAAAATAAATAAATAAATAAATAAATGCATCTAATACCAACTAAGGAGACAGCATTCGCTTCTCTTATCTCACATTGAAAGAGTGTTGTGCGTTATTCTTACGGTATATTGGAAATGTGTATTTAAAGCAGAGAAGGGAAAACGTATATTTTTTTGTTTAGTTAGATGAATAGATAAACCTTGCCCGGATAGGCAGACAATGCAAAAGGCCCCTTCCTCTAAGCAATACACCTGAAGATCTGGGTATATTTTTTCAAGTGTATGCACACCTTCTCTTGTATGGTGACAATATATTTTTTAATATACAGAAGCTTTCTTTTATTCTAATTAGCTTCTTCTTCTTGCAGTGCTTCACTGCTTTGCTGCTCTTCTTTCTGATGTTCGCCTTTGTACTGCTGCTGTACTTTTATTGGGGCTCTTCTGTCTCTGCAGCAAAAACTGCTTTAACTAGAGTTTACTGAAATATTATTTTCTAAGACCCTGGGTGATTTCCGCTGAATATTTGCACAAAAATTCGCTCGCAGCAACTACGTCCTACCTACATCATCCAGTGTAACTTGTATAAACCTTAGAAAACAAAATAAGTAAAATGAAACAAAATAGATACCAAAATAAAATAAAATAAAATAACTAGCAAAATGAGATAAAAAGAAGCAAGAATGAATGAAGAGTTATCAAAAAAAAGATAAGATTGGGTCCTTCGTGCAGTTCATGCCTGGGTTCAGCGGCGAACTTGCGGGTTCAATGAAAAACCCTTAAAACTCCTAATAGTATCACTTCGCTTATTTTAGGTGTCTATGCACCATCGAAGCAACAGGGACTCAGCGAAGGAGAGCAGCAAACCAGAGAGAATTAAAAGTAAAATCAAGCAGAACGAAGACAGACAGAGAAGGGAGAGAAAAGCAATGAAGACACAAGGAAATAAGCAACGAAAGATGGTAGCAGCAAACAGAGACAAAAAAGGGAAAAAGAAAAACAGAAAGGAAGGAAAAACGAAGAAAAAGATTAAGATAACAAAGCAAAGAAAGACAAATAATCAGAGGAGTCAGTAAAGGCACATAATAAAAAAGCGCTCCTCAACATATTAAAGAAAAACAAAATGAAGAAACTTCTAAATTACTCAGCTTCCTGCCTCCACCCATTCAACCCCCTCGTACATACACTGCAGTAAGCATCGGTGTCTTCATCTGTATTTCAAGGTCTGCATTCTGCTGATAAGTTACCACTGCATGCCAGGAGATAATTTGCACGTAATATTAATAATGTACAAGTACTTCACGTATGCACAATCAATTATATTATATTCCAGCTTCATTTCATGGATGCAATTAAAAAATAACAACTCTGCACAGACAGCCATGCATACACCCCAACCCAACAAACAACTCTTCCGCATGCATGCATGAATGCATGCATGCATGCAGAAATGCATGAGGGCATGCGTACAGAAATGCATGTAGAAATGCATGAGGGCATGCGTACAGAAATGCATGCAGAAATGCATGCGGGCATGCGTGCAGAAATGCATGCAGAAATGCATGCGGGCATGCGTACAGAAATGCATGCAGAAATGCATGCGGG
>NW_013547214.1:0-7500 GCF_000499425.1 Eimeria acervulina
AACAACAACAACAACAACAACAACAACAACAACAACAACAACAACAACAACAACAACAACAACATCAGCAGCAGCAGCATCAGCAGCAGCAGCAATGTTTTCTCTTGGTGGTCGTATAGATTTGCTGCGCTGTTTACGCAGCAGGAACTGCCGATTTGTTGCTGCAGTCTGCGGTGCTTCGCTGTGTCTCTGGTGCTCTTCTCAGCACATCCCCCCAGGGCATGTCGGCCTCATCTGCAGCAGGAAAGATGGTATGCTGCTGCTGCTGCTGCTGCTCCTAGTATGCTGCTGCTGTTGCTGCTGCTGTTGCTGTTGCTTCTGCTGTTGCTGTTGCTGCTGTCCCTGCTTTTGTTGTTGCTGTTGTTGCTGCTATTGCTGCTTTTGTTGCTGCTGTTGTTGTTGCTGTTGCCGCTGCTGCTGCTGTTGCAGCTGCTGTTGTTGCGCCTGCTGCTGCTTCTGCTGCTTATGTTGCTGTTGCTGTTGCTGCTGCTGCTGCTTATGTTGCTGTTGCTGCTGCTGCTGTTGCTTTAACTTCGATTCGATTGAATTAAAAAAATAAAAATACTGAAAACAAAACAAAACAAAATAAACAAAGACAAACAAAATAAACAAGACAAGACAAAACAAACAAACAAATAAATAAATAAATAAATAAATAAATAAATAAATAAATAAATAAATAAATATGTTTGCTGCTGCAGGGTCTGTACGCCCATATTTATTCGGCACCGGCGAATTATTTATTTTTAATTTTTTAACTTCTCGCGTTGTTTTGCTGCGAGTCGAAGCAACAAAGAAAAAGCTGCTTGTTCAAGCAAAAACAAAAGACAACCAAGATGTTGAGGCACGCCTCTCCTGCTGCTGCTGCTGCTGCTGCTGCTATTCCTGCTGCTGGTGCTGCTGCTGCTGCTGTTCCTGCTGCTGGTGCTGCTGCTGCTGGTGCTGTTGCTGCTGGTGCTGGTGCTGTTCCTGCTGCTGTTGCTGTTGCTGCTGCTGCTGCTGTAACTGCTGCTGCTGTTGCTGTTGTTGCTGTTGCTGCTTTTGTTGCGGGTGTACTGTTGCTGGTTGTGCTGGTATACAGGTCTGCTGCTGTTGCTGCTGTTGCTGCTGCTGCTCCTGCTGCTGCTAGTTGCTTCTCTTGTCCCTTCCTTATTCTTCCTGTTACCTGCCCTCTCTGCTCCTGCTGCTTCTGCTGCTGCTGCTGCTGCTGCTGCTGCTGCTGCTGCTACAGGTATTTTTTCAGTTGCGTGTGAGTCCTAAGCTTGCATTTGTCCCCGAAATTTTTGCTCAATTCGGCAAACAATTCGCCAAAAGGTAAATTCAATACAATGCAGCAGCAGCAGCAGCAGCAGCAGCAGCAACAGCAATATTAGTAGTAGTAGTAGTAGTAGCAGCAGCAGCAGCAGCAACAGCAATATTAGTAGTAGTAGTAGTAGTAGTAGCAGCAGCAGCAGCAGTAGCAACAGCAGCAGCAGCATTAGTAGTAGTAGTAGTAGCAACAGTAGCAGCATTAGCAGCAGCAAGAAGAGTAGCTCCTGTTGTTGCTGCTGCTGCTGCTGCTGGATCGTGTGTTGCTGCTGTTGCTGATCTGCTGCTGCTGTTGCTGGTAGTTTATTTAATTATTTGTTTTATTTATGTCTTTGTTTATTATTTATTTTATTTATTTATTTCCTTTTTATTATTTATTTATTTGTTTTTATTATTTATTTTAATATTTGTTCTTTCTTCGTTCAGCTGTTTGCTGCATCCCTTGT
Organism: Eimeria acervulina; assembly: GCF_000499425.1. Taxonomy (NCBI): domain Eukaryota; phylum Apicomplexa; class Conoidasida; order Eucoccidiorida; family Eimeriidae; genus Eimeria; species Eimeria acervulina. The sequence goes on from NW_013547214.1 coordinate 1,755, forward strand.
CTTATTTATTTACTATTAATCACTCTAATAATTAACTAATTAATTAATTAATTAATTAATTAATTTATTTATTTATTTATTTATTTTAGGTTCTTAGAAGAAGAGGTGAGGCCAGACGTGTGCAGCGTGTGCTGCCGATACACCCGAGAAGAGTTGCTACACAATGAAGACATCCAAGAAGAAGCAAAGCAGCAAATGCTGCAGCATATGCTTGATGCTGCTGCCTTCTATAAACTAATTATCACAGATACGGTTAGCCAGCAGACATACTCCAGCTGCTGCTCGTCCTGCTGTTCTTGCTGCTGCTGCTGCTGCTGCAGTTGTTGCTGGTACTGTTGCTGCTGCTGCTCGTACTTTTGCTGCTGTTGCTGCTGCTTTCTGCTGCTGCTGCTGCTAGTTGGTGACTGCCTGCAGTAGCGAAGGCCTCCACTGTTTTGCGTTTTCGTTTCTGTTGCTGCAGAAGATAATCGTGAGGGACCCAGACACAGAAGAGTAACTAGCAGCAGTTGCAGCAGCAACTGCAGCAGCAGCAGCAGCAGCAGCAGCAGCAACAGCAGGCTGTGTCTTTGCTGTTGTTGGACCTTTTATTACGCCTCCCGGGCAGCAACATGGTGCAGACAATATTAAAGCAAAAACACTAATAGAGCTGTCCTCACTACCGATTGCTACACTCTCTGCTGCTGCTGCTGCAGCAACAGCTGCTGCTGCTGCTGCTGCTGCAGTGTCATTTGACCATTACTTAGGAGACGTCTTCAGTTTCATATATTTAAAGCAAAAACCAAGAGAGAGACAGTGTAGAGACACTGCAGCTGCTGCTCTTGCAGCTTTTGCTGCAACTGCTGCTCCTGCAGCAGCTGCTGCTGGGGCTGCTGCAAGTGTAAAGATTGCTGCTGCATTTATTGCTGCTGCTGGAGCAGCAGCAGCAGCAGCGGCCTCAAGTTTTCTTGACCACTTGAATAACATCTTCATCAGCCAGCTCATGGCCTGTACGAACAGCAGCAGCAGCAGCAGCAGCAGCAGCAGCAGCAGCAATGGCTGCTCTAGCAGTACTAGCAGGAAGCTTAGCAGCAGCAGCAAATGCAGCAATAGCAACAGCAGCAACACCAAGAGCAGCAATAGCAGAAGCAGCACCAGCTGTAGCAGCCGCAGCAACAGGAGCCTTTGCGGCAGCAGCAGCAGCAGCAGCATCAGCAGCAGCAGCAGAAGCAGCAGCAGCAGCAGCAGCAAGTTGAGCGGACCCAGTCCAACAATTTGCGGCTGATGTTTGGCGCTCGCCCCCCAGACGAAAGCAAATTTAAAATCTCTTAGTAAATCCTTCATGCAAACCACACATCATGCAACACTAACTGCTGCAGCAGCAGCTGCTGCTGCTGATGCGGCAACAGTACCAGCAGCACCAGCAGCAGCGGCAACGGCAGCAGCAACGGTGACAACAGTAATGCCAGCAGGAACACCAGCAGCAACAACAGCAGCAGCAACTGCAGCAGCAACAACACCGGCAGCAACAACAGCAGCAGCAGCAACAGCAGCAGCAACCTTTGCGAACCTTATGAATGAAGGAGATGGCGTTGCCCACAGTACAGGGGCCTGCATACACCCCAAAGCACATACGAGCGCATGCTGCTGCTGCTTTTGCTGCTGCTGCTGCTATTGCTGTTGCTTCTTCTCCTCCTGCCTTGCTGTTGCTTCTCTCTTGATGCTGCAGCTGCTGCACCATCAGCAACTCCACCAGCAGCAGCAACCGCAGCAGCAACAGCAGAAGCAGCTGCAGCAGAAGCAGCCGCAGCACGAGCAACAGCACCCGCAACAGCAGGAGCAGCTGCAGCAGCACCAGCAACAGCAGGAGCAGCAGCAGGAGCAGCAGCAGCAGCAGATGTTGCTGTTGCTGTTACCTCTTTGTTGAGTGAGTACGATAGGCTGATGAAAGTCGGGCATCTCTCCTTTCTTTTTAGTGTACAGACGGCAGACATTTAGTCGCTGCAGCAGCAGCTGCTTCAGCTGATCCATGTTCCACTGTGCTTCGCTGCTTATCACCACGCTGTCAGGCCTGAGCAGCAGCAGCAACAGCAGCAGCAGCGGCAGCAGACGAGGCAGCAAAAACGAGAAAAAATGAGTCCAAACAGCAGCAGAAGCACCGAAAACCAATTCGAGGCAGCAGCAGCAGCAGCAGCAGCAGCAAAAGCAGCAGTAGCAGGAACTACTGCCTCTTATCTCTTTATTTATTTGGTTCTGTTTGTTTCTGTTGTTTATTTTGTTTAATTGTATTTTCGTCTATTTTGTTTGAATGCATGCATAAACCGTTTGGGGTGTATATGCAGCTCTGAGAATTTCTTTAATTTTCTTTTTAAAACTAATTAACTCTTTTATAATATAAATAAATATATTTTTTTAATTAAATTAATCTATGAATTTAATTAATTTAATTTAATTAATTTATTTAAGTTTATTTAAATTTTCTTTCTTACCTCCTTGCAAGGCTGTCTATTTCTTTAAGAGAGAGCATATCTGCTTTGTTGTAGACGTACAGACACCGCAGATATCTGCGATTGCCTTCAATAACATCAATAAATGCATCGGTCTGCATGCAAACACAGCAAGGGTTTAGGGTTTAGGGTTTAGTGTACAGGGTATGTGAACTCAGACTTCCAATTAGCGTTTATTATGAATTAGGGTTTATACATTAGGGTTTAGGGTTAAGGGTTTATTTACTAATTGGGGTTTATAAATAAGGGTTTAGGGTTTAGGGTTTAGGATCCGCAGGGTCTACGAATTAGCGTTTATAAACCCGGGTTTACGGTTTTGAACTAGGGCTTTTGAACTACAGTTTAGGGTTTAGGGTTTAGGGTTTAGGGTTTACAGTGCAGTCTTCCCGAACGACAACATCGGCATTGAATATTTTGTACTCGTGCAGAATCTGCTGCACCGCTTTGTGCGTCAACTGCAGCAAACCCTAAACCCTAAACCCTAAACCCTTAACCCTAGACCCTTCTTTAACCTCAGCTGCAGCTGATGCACCAGAGGCAGCAGCAGCCGCAACAGCAGCAGCAACAACAGCAGCAGCAACAACAACAGCAGGAGCAACAGCAGCAGCAGCAACAGCAGCACCAGCAGCAACAGCAGCAGCAACAGCAGCAGCAACAGCAGCAGAAGCCTGACCTCTGACTGGGGGACGATGAAATTTATTGTGAGGCCTCCCGATTTCTTCTGCTTGACGCTCACCTGCAAAACCCTAAACCCTAAACCCTCGCTGTCAATAAACCCTAAACCCTAAACCCTCGTAAACCCTAAACCCTCAACCATCGATGGTCGTAATAAGCCCTAAACCCTCTATGCTAATAAACCCCCTATCTTCGATGCTACAAACCCTGAAACCCTCGGTGCTAACGAACCCTAAACCCTAAACCCTCGATGCTAATAAACCCTAAACCCTCGATGCTACTAAACCCTAAACCCTAAACCCTTGCGGACGAACGTTTGGTGGTTTTTTGTTGAGGCGAATGCCCACAGCTTCCAACTCCCTGCAGCAAAATAAAAAGCTTAACAAACGCATCACTTCATGCAGCAGCAGCAGCAGCAGCAGCAGCAGCAGCAGAACCAGCAGCAGCAACACGTCAACATAGGCAGGTAAAGCAAAACCCAACTGCGAAAATGACAGCAGCAGCAGGACGAGCAACAGCAGCACGAGCAGAGTTAGAAGCAGCAGGACCACCAGCAGCAGCAGCAGCAGCAGAGTTAGGAGCAACAACAGCATCAGCGTTGGGAGGAGCAGCAACAGCAGCAGCAACAACAGCAACAGTAGCAGCAGCAGCAACAGCAACAGCAGCAGTAGCAGCAGCAGTTGTAGTAGCAGCAACAGCAGCAGCAGTAGCAGCAGCAGCAGCATACTGAGTTAAGAGTTTCATTTGGGTGTCATCCTTTGTGCTGTCGAGGACCATCAACACCATATCACACGAATGCGCAACAGCTATCACCTGCAGCAGCAGCAGCAGCAGCAAATAGAGAGAGTGAAGCACATGGACAGTAAATAAAACACAACACGAAAGCCGCTGGTAGATATCGCAACCAGCAGCAGCAGCAGCAGCAGCAAATGCCGACATAAAAGCTGCAGGAAGGCCCAGCAGCAAGAAACAACACTCACAGCACCAGCAGCAGCAGCCCGAGCAGCAGCAGGAGCATTCATAACAGCAGCAACACCTGCCCCAGCAGCAGCAACAGCAACCCCAGCAGCAGCAGCAGCCCTAGCATTCGCAGCATTCGTATCATCATCAGCAGAAGCCCTATTCGCATCAACATCAGCATCAGCATCAGCAGCAGCAGCATCAGCATCAGCAGCATCATCAGCAGCAGCAACATCAGCAGCAGCAGCAAAGCAGCACCACCACCACCTCCACCACCACCACTAACACCAGCATCAGCATCAGCAGCACGAGCAGCAGCAGCAGCATCAGCAGCAGCATCAGCAGCAGCATCAGCAGCAGCATCAGCAGCAGCAGGAGGAGGAGACCTGTCTGCCTCTGCCTCTGCCTGTGGCTGCCCCCTGAATAATGCCGGGTAAGTCCAGCAGCTGAATTTTGACTTCGTCAACCACCAGCATTGAAGGCTCGCACGTCAGCGTTGTAAATTCGTAGGCACCTGCATATAAAATATATATATATATATATATATTATTTATTTATTTATTTATTTATTTATTTATTTATTTATTTATTTATTTAGATAGATAGATGGATAGATAGATGTGTTTATTCTTTTGTTTATTTAATGTTTTGAATTACATATATAAGTGTGTTTAGAAGGCTTTAAAAGGGCTTAAAAGGGTTTAAATATAATATATTATATATATATATATATGTATATGTATATGTATATATATATATATATATATGTGAAGGGTTTATACTAGGAAAGGTGTAAGAAGGCTGATGAGTATTTGTTAGGCCAAACAAATTGAAGAAAATATTAAAAAGGCTGCGCTTACCGACTGCGCTTCTTTCTTTCGGCGCACTGTCTGCGTCTGTAGAGTCTGCTGTTAATACATTTAACAAGGTGCTCTTGCCTACAGAAGGAAACCCTATTAAACAAACTCGAGCGTCGCCTTGTCTAGCTACTTCAAACCCTTCTCCTTTGGGAGCGCTCCGGCTGTTGCCGCTCACCAACTCCGTGCTGCAGCAGCAGCAGCAACAGCAGCAACAGCAGCAGCAGCAAGGGTAGCAGCAGCAGCAGCAAGGGTAGCAGCAGCAGCAGCAAGGGTAGCAGCAGCAGCAGCAAGGGTAGCAGAAAGTGCATAAAGAAAAGTTAAGCTTTTATAAAACCTTTCTTTCTTTCATGTAATCAGCAGTAAATTGTCGACAGCGTTTATAACTGCTGGCTTAAGGGTTTAGGGTTTAGGGTTTAGGGTTTAGGGTACCGTAGGCGCGCAAGCTTTGCCTTGAGGCCTCCTAAATGATGCTGTTGTTGAGCAAACAAAAACAAAAAAATAAAGACGAATTGGGGTGTACATACACCGTGCGTATTTTCAATTTAATTTATAAATAACAACAAATAAATAAATAAATACAGATAAAGAAATAAACAAATAAACAAATAAAGATACATATATATATATATATAAACATATATATATAAACATATATATATATATAGGAATGTAAAAGTAGATATATAAATATATATGCACATTATGTATATAGATATACAATATATATATATATATATATACATAGAGAGAGAGAGAGAGAGACAGAGA
>NW_013547214.1:10000-19288 GCF_000499425.1 Eimeria acervulina
TGCAGCAGCAAACATGCAGCAACTGTTGCTGCTGCTTGCTTGAAGCTGTTGCAGCAGCTCCCTGCTGCTCCCCCAACACCGCAGCAGCAGCAGCTGCTACTGCAGGACATCCAGCGATGGCAGCAGCAGCAGCTGCACCAGACGCAGCAGCAGCAGCAGCAGCAGGGCCCAGCTGCTGCTACTAGGGCCCCCATGAACCTCGACCCTGACGCAGCAGCAGCAACAGCAACAGCAGCAACAGCAGCAACCGAACCGACAGCAGCAGCAGCGCAGCGCCTGCAGCAGTTTTCCCTGCCGCTCTTCAGCAGCAAAACGGATCCATCAGCAGCAGCAGCACTTCTGCTGCTTGCTGCTGCGCTGCAGCGAGCCAAGGTGCTGCTGGGTCGCAACAGCAGCAGCAACAGCAGCAACAGCAGGACTGTCGTCTCAGCTGTTGCTGCAGCAGCAAAAACAGCAGCACTGACGAACCGCCTGTCAAGCGGTGCTGCTGCTGCTGCTGCTGGCAGTGGAGCTCCCTTCTCAGCAGCAGCAGGAGCAGCAGCAGCCACTGCAGCAGCAACAACCGCAGCTGCTGCTGCTGCAGCGAGGACTGCTGCGATGCAGCTGCTGCAGTGTTCTGCTGTTTATAAGGTTTTGCTGCTGCGCAGTGAGACGTTCAAAGGAATCGATTTGCTGCTGCTGCTGCGTGCAGCAGCAGCAGCAGCAACAGCAGGAACGCCTTTTCCCTCTGAAGTGAGGCTTAGCTGCTGCAACAGCAGCAGCTGCTGCTTCTGCTGCTGCTGTGGCTGTTGGTGCTGCTGCTGGATCAGCTGCTTCAGCTGCTGCTGCTTCCATATTGTTGTTGTTGTTGCTGCTGCTGCTGCTTTGTCCTCAGTTGCTGCGCTCGCTGCCCGGATTGCTGCTGCTGCACCTGGAGTTTTTGACTCCTCAGCAGCAGCTGCTGCTGCTGCAGCAAATGAAGCTGTCGCGCCTTGGCCGGCCTGCTGCTTCCGCTGCAGCAGCAGCACAAGTAGCTACCGCAGCAACAGCCACAGAAGCAGCAGCAGCAGAACCAGCAGCAGCAGCAGCAGCAGCAGCAGACGAGGTTCAGTGGTGGGAGGTCGCTGTACAGTTGGCGCCCCGCGTGCTGCATCTGCTGCGCAGCGGCTGCTGCAGCACCAGCGATGCTGCTGCAGCATGCTGGCTATACGCTTCGTACGCTGCTGCTACTGGCTTTTGTGCTGCTGCTGCCTGTCGTGTTACTGCTGCTGCCTGTCGTTTCGCTGCTGCTGCCGTGCGTGTTGCTGCTGCTTGCTTTCTAGTTCAGGGTGCTGCTGCCACGTGCTTGTGTTGTTGTTATTGTTGCTGCTGCTGCTGCTGTGCTGCTGCTGTGCTGCTGCTGCTTCTCAGGGAGGACCTGCGCAGCCCGCAGTTTCCATCGGCAGCAATTGTTGCTGCTGTTGCTGCTAGGCTGCCGGAGTTGCTGCAGCAACAGAACGCAAAGACCAGCAACAGCAGCAGCAGCAGCATCAGCAGCAATCTATCTGATTTGTTGTTGCTGCTGCAGACGCTTGTTGCCTGGAGAGCCCCGCAGCCAACTGTTTGGGGGCCGCCGTTGCTGCACAAGCTAGCAGCAACAACGGCAGCAGCTGCAGCAGCAGATGCAGCAGCAGGGCCTACTGCGCTGTCTTTGCAGCAGCTCGCAGCAGCAGCAGGTGCTCTGCTGCAGCTGCAGCTGCTGCAGGGTTTCTCTTATACCCCATTGCTAGCAGATGAAGCAACCTTTGCGGCTTCTGCTGCTGCTGCTGCTGCTGCTGTTGCTACTGCACAGCAAGGACACCAGCGCCCTTCAGGAGGATTTGCTGCTGCAGTTGCTGCAGCGCTGCAGCCTTGGCCTACGGATCCCAGCAGCAGCAGCAGCAGCAGCAGCAGCATAAACCTTTTGAAGGGCATTATTACATGCTGGACGCACTTGGCTTCAGGCCTCACGACAGCAGCAGCAGCAGCAGCAGCAGCAAACTATCAGCAGGAGCAGCAGCTTCTGTCGGCGCTGCTGCTGTGCTGTGCAGCAGCAGGCGTTTTGCTGCCTCGGGGTGCAGCAGAATACCTTGTAAGGTTTCTGCAGTTCCTGTTGCTGCTGCTGTTTTTGCTGCTGCTTCTGTTGCTGCTGTTGCTGCTGCTGCTGCTGCTGCTGCTCACGTGTATCATGCAGAGGCGAGAACGCGTGCCGATGTTGCTGTTGCTTCTCTTGCCGCTGCTGCCGCTGTTTTGCTCTCTGTCTGCTTCTGCTGCTGCTGCTGCTGCATTGTGCTCTGTCTGCTGCTGCTGGTGCTGGTTGCAGCGGCTGCTGCTGCAGCAGCGAGGAGATGCATCAGGCGTGTCGACAGCGCTGTTGCTGCAGCTGCTGCGGAGTGTGCTGCTGGAGCAGCAGCAGCTAGAGGCCCTACCGCTGCAGCAACGGCAGCGAAAGGAGAGCATAAAGGTAGCAGCAGAAGAAGCAGTAGCAGCAGCAGCAGCTGAGCTGCAGCAAAGGCGACTCAGCCTGCAGCAGCGCGCTGAGGCTGCTGCGCTGCTCTGGCGTGTCTCTCAATCCGATGCCCTCGCCTGGTAAGCAGCAGCAGCAGCAGCAGCAGCAGCAGCAACAGCAGCAACAACAGCAACAGTAACAACAACAGCAGCCACAGCAACACCAGCTTCGCTGCTTCGTTGCTTGTCTTGCTTCAAGCAGCACATACGTTCAGCGGCTGCTTTTGCTGCTGCTGCTGCTGTTACTGTTGCTGTTGCTGTTGCTGCTGCTGCTGGCCCTCGGTGTCGTGTTGCTAGTGCTGCTGTTCTCATTACTACTGCTGCTGCTGTGGTTTTTTTGCGTTGGTCTGGGTTTTGCTTCTGCTGCTGCTGCCGCTGCTACTGCTGCTGCTGCTGCTGCTCCCCCTGCTGCTGCCGCTGCTGCTGCTGCTGCTGCTGCTGGGTTGCCTTTGTGTGGTGTTGAGGAGTGGAGAGTTTGTTTGATTGTTTTTGCTGCAGCACTCTCCTTCTCAGCTCACGGCAGCCGGAGCTGCGGCCACCTGCTGCTGCTGCTGCTGCTCCCCCTGCTGCTGCTGCCCCTGCTGCTGCTGCTCCGCCACCCAGTGCTGCTGCTGCTACCAGTCGTACGGGAGCCGCTGCTGCAGTGCATACAGTTGCTGCTGCCCCTGCAGCAGCAGCGGAGGGGGAGGTGTGGCCTCTCCCCAACGCAGCAGCAGCAGCAGCAGCAGCAGCAAGAAGACGCCAGCTGCGGAGGCCTCCTGTGCTGCTGCTGCAGTCCTCGCCTCAGTTAAACAGCAGCAGCGAAGCGAACGATACTAGAGTACACTCTGTGCTGCTGCTGCCGCATGCTGCTGCTGCTAGTTGCTGCTGCTGCTGCTACTTCTGCTGCTACGTGTTGCTGCAGGGGCGCTGTGCTGCTGCTACACCGTGCAGCTGCTGCATGTTGCTGCAGCTGCTGCTACATGCGGCTGCAGCTGCTTCGTGGTGCTTCGGCATGCTGCTGCTGTTGCTGCTGCTGTTGCTGCTGCTGTTGCTGCTGCTGCTGCTCCTACATGCTGCTGCTGCATACCCCAGGGAGTCTGCAGCTGTTGTCTCCTCAGGACTCGATGGAGGACCTCTGGCTGTTCCGCAGCAGCAGCAGCAGCAGCAGGAAGCAACATGAAGAGCTGCAGCAGCAGCAACGGCTGCAGGAGCGCCAGGGCCAACCGGCAGCAGCACCAGCAGCAGCAGCAGCAACAACAACAGCAGCAGCAGCAGCAGCTTGTGTCCCTATGCCTGCCCCCTGCGCTGCTGCTCCCCCTCATTTGCTGCGGCTCAAGGGGCTGCTGCCGTCTGCTGCTGCTGCTGTTGCTGCAGCAGCAGAGGAGGCATCGCGCAGCTTCCTTTCACCCGAAGCCTTGCTGCTGTTGCTGCTGCCTCCCTCAGCAGCAGCAGCAGCAGCCACAGCAAACGCCCCTCAAGGTGCTGCGAGCAGCAGCAGGTCAGGAAGCAGCAGCAGCATCTTCACTAGCAACAGCAGCAGCAGCCACTGCCCTAGCAGCAACAGCAGCAGCAGCTGCAGTAGCAGCAGCCCTGGCACCGGACCCACCAGCAGCAGCAACAATAGCAGCAGCAGCAGCAACAACAACAGCAGCAGCAGCAGCATTAGTGTGCGGGCAATTCGTTGGTGTGGAGACTGCTGGGAGGAGACAGACAATAAAATAAATCTGCACGAGTGGTCTCAGACTCTTAAGTACATTGCTGCTGCTGCTGCTGTTGCCGCTGCTGCCGCTGCTACTGCTGCTGCTGCTGCTGCTGTTGGTGCTGCTGTGCCTACTACTACGGTTGATGCTACTGCTCCTGCTGCAGTGGGTGGTGCTGCTGCTGGGGTTGCTGCTGCTAGCAATTCCAGCAGCAGCAGCGAAAGCCCCGCCTGCGCCAACTAAGCAGGCTGCTGCTGTTGCTGATGCTGCTGCTGCTGCTGCTGCAGCCGCAGCAACTGCTCCAACTAAGGACACCTTTATTTGCTGCTGCTTTGCAGCAGCACGTGTGCTTGTTGCTGTTTCTTCTGCTGCTGCTGCTGCTATTAGATTTGCTGCTGCTGCTGCTGCTATTAGATTTTGATGCTGCTGCTGCATGGGATGCTGCTGCGGTGTGCGTATTGTTGTTGCTGCTTAGGCAGCGCTATGGAGTCCTGGAGCAGTTGCTGCGGCTGCTGCAGCAGCAGCAGCAGCATCAGCAGCAACAGCAGCAGCCTGCATTAGTTGGCGGAGGTGGGGCTTTCGCTGCCACACATTTGCTGCTGCTTTTTGCTGTTTTACGTTTGCTGCTGCTGTTGCTGTTTGGTAGCTGCTGGTGTTTGCTGCTGGTGTTTGCTGCTGCTGTGCATTTGTTTGCTGCTGTTTGTTCGTTGCTTGCTGGTGTTTGTGTTTGTGCCTGCTGCTTGTTTGGTGCTGCTGCTGCTGCTGCTGCTGCGGCTTGTTGGTTTGCTGCTGCTGCGTGTCTGTTCTTTGTTGATGCTGCTGTTTGCTTGCTGCTTGTGCTGCTTGTTTGCTTGTTGTTGCTGTTTGTTTGCTGCTGTTGCTGCTTTGCTGCCGTTGCTGCTTGTTTGCTGCTGCTGCTTGTTTGCTGCTGCTGCTTGTTTGCTGCTGCTGCTGTAAATGCATCTGCTGCCTTTTGGTTTTTTGTTGTTTATTTAATTAATAAAATAAATTATTAATTTAAATATATTTATTTAGTTGTTGTTTTGTCTGTTTTTTGCTTCTCTTCTTCTTTTAGGGGGCCCTGTGCTCTCTCTCTTCGCCAGGCTCGCAGCAGCCTTCCAGGATGCAGGTGCGGCAGCAGCAGCAGCAGCAGCAGCAGCAACAGTTGCTGCTCCTCTAGAAGCAGCAGTAGCAGCAGGAGTTGCGAAAGGGTAGTCGCAGCAAGTGCAGCAGCAGCAGCAGCAGCAACAGTAGCAACGTGTGCTGCTGCATCTGTATGGTTTGCTGCAGGTAAAGAAGTGGGGACGGAGCTCCTCCAGCTGCTCCCTAACCACTGCCAGCAGCACCAGCAGCAGCAGCAGCAGCAACAGCAGCAGCAACAGCAGCAGCAGCAGCAAGCACAGCAGCTGCAGCGTCTGCTGCTGGAGCAGAGCCCTTGGCAGGCAGAGACCCCAGCAGCAAACAAAGTGCTTCGGAGGGTTGTTACTGCTGCTGCTGCTGCTCAAGTGCAGCACGGCGTCCTCGTGGACGTCGCGCTGCAGCTACTTCTGCCGCAGCACCACAGCAGCAGCAGCAGCAGCAGCAACAGCAACAGCAACAGCAGCAGCACCAGTACCAGTGGGAGCACCAGCAGAGCAAGCGGCCAGTTACGCGTTGCTCTCTTGCTGCGCAACAACCGCAGCAGCAGCAGCAACAGCAGCAGCAGCGCTGCTGCTGCCTTTGCAGCGCTAGAAGCTGCTTTGCTGTCTTTGAGGGGCTGGGAAGTATATGAGGTGCTGCTGCCGCCTCCTGCTGCTCCTGCTGCTGCTGCTCCTGCTGCTGCTCCTGCTGCTGCTGGCATGAGCAGCAGCAACAGTGAAATCTCAGCCGAGGCTGCCGCTTCTTTGCTGTCGTTGCTGCTGCGCCGCAGCAGCAGCAGCAGCAGCTGCTGCTGCAGCAGCAAAACGTGAGGCCCCCTGCGTCCGTCTAATATTTTTTATTTGCAGTCAAATAATAATATATTTTATGTTTGTAAAATTATATTAAATTAATAAAATAAAATAAATAAAATAAATAAAATAAACAAAATAAAATAAATATATAAATGTATAACTCAGAAGGCCTAAGTTTATCTGTCTCTGCCTCTCTCTGTCTCCGTCTCTCTCTTTTTCTTTGTGTCTCTGCTTCATGCAGAAGCAGCAGCAGCAGCAACAACAACAGCAGAAGCAGCAACAGCAGCAGAAGCAGCAGAAGCAGCAGCAGCAGAAGCAGTAGCAGCGCATGCAATCCCTCAGTGCTATTTACATATTCTTTTATGATATCTCTTTAAACAAACAAACAACAGCAAACCCTATTCATACACAAACATAGCACAACCCTCAGGGGGCCCTCATCAAGGGGCCCCCTATAACAGGGGCCCCCCATAGAGGGGGGGTGCTATACAGTTGCCGCTATATAAAGAGGGTCCCCTATATCACGGGTCCCTATAATGTGGGGCCCCTATAATAGGGGCCCCACATTATGGGGGGCCCCTATAACGGGGGCCCCCTGAAGATCCTATAAGGCTTGCAAAGATGCGGGGGCCCCTTAACGGGGGCCCCATTATAGGGGTCCCAGAGGGGCCCCTATAATGGGGCCCCCCTGTGGCTAATCTAAGGGGCCCTCCCGTCGTGCCCTTTTTAAGGGGGCCCCAAGGGGGCCCCCTTATAGGGAGTGTTGCTGCAATGAGGGGCCCCCTATAATGGGGCCCCCCATGGGGCCCCTAAAAGGAGGCCCCCCTGGGGCCCCTACTATGAGTGTGTCAGTAAAGGGAAGTAAGGGGGCCCCATGGGGCCCCCAACTATAAGTGTTACAGTGAGGGGGCCCCCCTTGGGGCCCCTATAAAGGGGGCCCCCCTGGGGGCCCCTATAAAGGGGGCCCCCCTGGGGGCCCCTATAAGGGGGCCCCCCTTGGGGCCCCTATATATAGTGGGAGAATGTTATTGCATTTAGGAGGCCGCTAGAAGTAGGTGAAGGAGATGAGTCTTTTATTTTATTGTTCTTTTGCTCTGACTTCGTGTGTATACCAGTACACAGATATTTGCTGCTTCTTTGCACGCGTTGCTGCTGCTGCTGCTGCTGCTGCTGCTGCAGATACCCCAGCCTTAGACCCATCCCCCGGCTCCCCAGCACCAGCAGCAGCAGCAGCAGCAGCAGCAGCAGCAGCAGGAGCAGGAGAGCGTTCAAGGGGGACAACATGCTGCTTATACTCACCAACAACCTCTGTCTCTCCTCCTATGTTCCAAATGCCTCTACCCTGAGGCTTACCTCGATAAAATAAACCTACATATTTGCTGCCGTCAGCCCACAGCCACTCCCCCCGCACAAACTCCCCGTCGACCCAGTCACCCCGCAGCTGCAGCAGCAGCAGCAGCAGCAACAGCAGCAGCAGCAACAGCAGCAGCAGCAGCAGCAGCAACAGCAAATGATGCATCAGCACCATTACCAGCACCATCATCAGCAGCATCATTAGCAGCATCATTTGGAGCATCATTAGCAGCAGCATCATTAGCAGCAGCATCATTAGGAGCATCATTAACAGCAGCATTAGGAGCATGAGGAGGAGGAGGAGCAGCAGCAGCAAGTACTTTTTGTTTGCTTTCATTGAAGCAATAAACACCGGCACCGCTGTAGCGTCCTCGTGCCCAACGTCCATAGTAAAAGTCCCCATTCGGAAATTGTCGCGTCCCCACCCCACACCGACAGTCGTCAGCAAAGCTTCCTGATCAAACCGGATCGTGCAGCAGCAGCTAATGCTAATCTTGCTGCAGCTAATGATGCAGCACCTAATGATGCTGCAGCTAATGATGCAGCAGCTAATGATGCAGCAGCTAATGATGCAGCAGCTAATGCTAATCTTGCTGCAGCTAATGATGCAGCAGCTAATGCAGCAGCTAATGCTAATCTTGCTGCAGCTAATGATGCAGCAGCAAATGGTGCAGCAGCTGATGCAAATCATGCTGCAGCAAATGATGCAGCTGCAGAAGCAGTACTAGCAAATGCAGCAGCAGCAGCAAATGCAGCAGCAAAGCACCACCACCACCACCTCCACCACCACCACTAACACCAGCAGCAGCAGGAGCAGCAGCAGGAGCAGCAGCAGCAGCAGCAGCAGGAGCAGGAGCAGCAGCAGCAGCAGCAGGTGTACCGTGAAAGAATCCACCATTAGCGAATGTGATTTTGCCGAGGCCTTGTTTTTTATTTTGTTTGAAGTTGCCTTCATATTTATCACCGTTCGGGTGTACATACACCCCAAACCCCTCTCTCTGTCCTTTTACAAGCTGCCCTGTATATACACCTCCGTCTGCATACACTGCGCAGCCAGAGCCGCTGAACGACCGAGGTGAAGAGACAGCAGAGCCAGAATCCTTTGTTATCACTACGCCTTCTCCTTCCTTACACATTCTCTTATGCTGCTGCTTATGATGATGATGCTCCTGCTGCTGATGCTGATGCTGCTGCTGCTGATGATGATGATGATGATGATGCTGATGCTGCTGATGCTGCTGGTGTTGCTGATGCTGCTGATGCTGCTGGTGTTGCTGCTGGTGCTGTTAATGTTGCTGCTGGTGCTGCTACTGTTGCTCTTGCAGCTGCTGTTGCTGCTGCTGCTGTTTGTTTGAGTGGTGATATCGTAGAGACAAACAAAACCTCTTTGTTGCTAGCCTCGCTGCTGCTTCTGCAACTGCTGTTGCTGTTGCTGCTGCTGCTGCTGCTGCTGCTGCTGCTATTGAGGATTGAGCGGCTTGGCGTCCCTTCTTCTCTTTTTGTTTAGTTGTCTCTGTCTGTCTTTGTTTTATATTTGTTTGTTTGTTTGTTTGTTTTTCTTTCTGTCTCTGTTTACATATTTATTATATATATATATATATATATTTATCTGTTTATAGATTTATATATTTATTTTTAGTTTATTTATATGTTTATTTATATATTTATTTATTTATTTATTGTTTGTTCGTCTCTGTCTTCTTTTAATGCGTTTGACTTTTTTTTTGTTTTGTTTGTTTTTAACTCCTCTTCGTTTTATTATTTATTTATTTATTTATTTATTTATTTATTTATTTATTTATTTATTTATTTATTTA
>NW_013547213.1:0-19267 GCF_000499425.1 Eimeria acervulina
TGTATATATATATATATATATTATAGATACACAAATGCATGCATATATATATATATATATGTATATATATATATATATATTATAGATACACAAATGCATGCATATATATATATATATATTTTAGTGCGTGCATGAATACCCGTAAGCATACATACACATTTGTATACGGATGCTTATATACACATATAGATGTATGTAGATAACTACATATATATATATATATATACAGGTGCATTATACATCTACATATATATATAAATGAACACACGTGAATATGTGTGTAGTGGTGGTGTGTCCGGTTGCAGACTCTGCAGCATCTAACATCAAATGGGTGGGGAATGTTTAGGTGTATAGGCAGCTCTTCAGGTGTATAGGCAGCTCTTCAGGTGTAAAGGCACCTTTTTAGGCGTATAGGCAGGCGGCTCTTTAGATGGACAGGCGCCTCTTCAGGTGTATAGGCACCTCCTCAGGTGTACAGGTACCTGTTTAGGTGTATAGGCACCTATTTAGGTGTATAGGGAGCTCGTCAAGTGTGTCTATAGAGAAGAGTGCACCTCCGCTAGCTGCAGGTTTAAATATAAAATAAGACAAAGAAACAAAACATGAAAAAGAGACAAGTACGAACCAAATGAGGGAGAGATGAAGAGTCTCCTTTGCTGCAGTCTCTGTCTCCCCCTCTAAGCTGCTTCTGCTGCAGCAGGCCCTCCCTAGGGTCTCCAGGCAGACCCTACAGCAGACAGAGGCTCCCCGCAAGCTAGCTGGCTACCTAGCTAGCTAGCTGACTATCTAGCTAGCTAGCTAGCTGGCCAGCTAGCTATCTAGCTAGCTAGGTAGCTAGCCAGATAACTAGCTAGCTAGCCAGCTAGCTATCTAACTAGCAAGCAAAACAAACTAAATTTGCCGGCAGGGGTGGGCCCTCCTCACAGGTCCCTGGCTAGCTAGCTAGCTACCCAGCTAGCTAGCCATCTAGCTCTCCAGCCAGCTAGCTAGCTAGCTAGCTAGTGAAGGCAACTGCATTCGTTGGC
Source organism: Eimeria acervulina (assembly GCF_000499425.1). Taxonomy (NCBI): domain Eukaryota; phylum Apicomplexa; class Conoidasida; order Eucoccidiorida; family Eimeriidae; genus Eimeria; species Eimeria acervulina. Next base: position 1,026 of record NW_013547213.1, read on the forward strand.
CTGAGGGGGCCCACAGCAAACACCGACTGCCGCTGCTCAGTGCAGACAGCAGCGCCTTCAGTCGCAGCCCCGTAAAAACCCCTACCTCGAACGCATGCATTCCTATGCATGCATGCTGACGAGGCTGCGCAGAACAGCTCGCAAGCGCGGCGCGAGCTGCTGCTGCTGCTGCTGCTGCTGCTGTGCAAAGTGCATGCATAAAGTGGATGTACACCACAACACCGTGAATGCATGCGCTAATGCATGCATGCATGCACGCATGCATGCATGCGTTGCAAAGTGCAAATACTGGCTAAGCGTATTAATATAATTATTAAAATATATTTAATCGAAGTCCCCCCACTGTCTGTTCACTGTTGGGGTGTCTAGGCAGCAGCTGCAGACTTAAAAAAAGGATTGCAGCTTCGATAGAGTCGCGCTGCGCTGCAGCAGCACCTGCTGAATCTGCTGCTGCTGCAGTTTCTGCTGTTTCTGTTGCAGTTGGTGCTGCAGCTGCTGTTGTTGATGCAGCTGCTGCTGTTGTTGCTGTAGCTGCTGCTTCTGCAGCTGCTGCTTTTGTTGCTGCAGCTGCTGCTGCTGCAGTTGCTGCTGCTGCAGTTGCTGCTGCAGCTGCAGTTGCTGCTGCAGCTGCTTTGGCTGTAGTTGTTGTTGCAGTTGCAGCTGCTTCAGTTGCTGCTGCTTTTGCTGCAGCTGCAGCTGCTGCTGTTGTTGTTGCTGCTGCAGCTGCTGTTGTTTCTGGACCCCTGAAGGACTCGAAGCAGCAGCAGCAGCTGCTGCTGCCTTCCCTGCAGCTGCTGCTAAGTCTGCTGCAAGTCGGCTGGGCCCCTCCTTTGCTGGCGGTGCCCAACATTCGATTGTCTCTGGCTGCTGCTGCTTCTGCTGCTCTAGCTGCTGCAGCAAAGCGGGTAGCTGCCGCTGGTGTGTCTCCGCTGCAGCAGGGGGTGTGACGATGACGTTGCGCCGCACACTTCCAGCAGCTGCTGCAGCTGCTGCAGCTGCTGCTGCCTTTGCTGCTGCTGCTCTTGCTGCTGTTGCTGCTTCTTTTGCTTCTATAGACGTGGGAGACAGCCGCCATGAGGGGTTAGTAGCAGCTGCAGATGTTGCTGCTGGTGCGCCCGTTGCTGCTGCAGCTGCTCCAGCGTGAAGCCCTTCAGCCCCGTAGATCTGCTGCTGCTCCGCTGCTGCTGCCCCTCCTGGTGTCGTTGCTGCTGCTGCTGCTGCTGCTGTGCTGCTTTGCTGTTGGGGCCTTCGTTCGACTTTGCCTGCAAGGCTTAGACTGCTAAGCAGCGACGAGACAAACCCCAGCGGTGTCTTCGCTGCAGCATGCACCAGCTCTTGCTGCTGCTCCTGCTGCTGCTGCAGTTGCTGCTGCTGCTGCTGCCCTGCACCTATCAAATCCTCTTTGCTTGCGTTGCTGCCGCTTTGGGGTTGGCAGTGCAGCAGTATCTGCGGCGGCGACGCATTCGTCTGCTTGCTTGGTGCTGCAGCAGCAACAGGAGCTGCTGCTGCTGTTGGTGCTGCAGCTGCTGCATTTGCCGCTACAGACGGGCCTGCTGCATTTGCTGCTGCTGCTGGCTGCTGTCTCCCCTCCGTTACCCCTCTGCTGAGCGGCAGCACGAGAGCACAAGAGGAGACAACTCGCCGTTGTCCCTGCAGCAGCAAAACTTGATGCCCTTTTTGCTGCTGCAGCACATGCACCTGCTGTTGCTGCTGCTGCATTTGCTGCTGCATTTGTTGTTGGTGCATCCGCGGTTGCTGCTGCAGGTCCTGCGTCTGCTGCTGTTGCTGCTGCTGCACCTGCTGCTGTTGTTGCAGCAGCACCTTTTGCTGCTGCCCATGCTGCTGTTTCTTCAGCTGCATCTGCTGCTGCTGCTGGAGTTGCTGCTGCTCGTTGGAGGAGACAGGGGCGTCTGTACGGCGCACGACTCTGCCTAGAGGTGCTGCAGCAACGGAGCGAAGCAAGCGAGTGCTGTCTTTTCTTGCTGCAGCAGCAGCAGCTGCTGCTGCTGCTGAAGGGGAGGCTCCTCCTGCAGGAGAGCTGACTCCCGCGCTTGCTGCTGCTGCTGCAGCAGCAGCAGCAGCCAGCACACCGCTGCGCGTTGAAGCCCTGCTGCTGGGGCTCTTGCCTGCTGCTGCTGCTTCCCCTAAGAAATCTGCGTAACGGAGCAGACGGTTGGCTGACAAGAAGACAGCTGAATGAATGCTGTGGTTGCTGTTGTAGCAGCTGCTCCAGCCGTTGCTGCTGCTGCTGCAGATGTTGCTGCCGCACTTACTCATGTTGCTGATGCTGCCCCCATTCGTCATAGTGCTGGTGGTGCTGGCGGTGCATCCACGGAGTCTCCGTTGCTGCTGCAGCTGCAGCTGCAGCTGCTGCTGCAGCTGCTGCTGCAGCAGCCGACACTCTCCTTCACCCCCTAGCAGTTGCTGTTGCTTCCTGCTTCCCTTCCGGCGCTGCCGTTTCTGCTTCTGTTGCTGCTGCTGCTGCTGCTCGCTGCGAGGCCATGCTGCTGCAGCAAGCAGCACGCTGTCTCCACTGCTAGTTGCTGCTGCTGCTGCTGCTGCAGGCCCCGCCAAGAAGGCTGCGCATGAAGGCATCGACACAGCTGTGCCTTGCGCTCCAGCAGCAGCAACAGCAGCCGCAGCAGAAGCTGCTGCTGCTGCTGCTGCTGGCATGTCTCCGGTGTCTTCTCCCTTTATAACTGTAACTGTGTGGGGGAGAGCGAAGCGACAGTTTTGCTGCTTGTGCTGCTGCAGCTGCTGCTGCTGCTGCACCTCCAACTCATGTCTTAGCTGCTCCTCCTGCAAGTCGCGCTGAGTGTCTCCGGTGTCTCTGCATAGAGACCCCGTGCTGCGGGAGTGCTGCCGTGAGGCAGCAGCAGCAGCAGCTGCTGCTGCTGCTGCTTCCTTGCCTGTACACGATGCAGAGGTCCACGAAGCAACACCAACCCCTGTTGTTGTTGTTGTTGCTGCTGCTACTTTTGTTGCTGCCGTTGCCGAGCATGCAGCAGCAGGAGACACATCCGACTCTGCTGCTGCAGTTGCTGCTGCGCCTGCTGCTGCAGCATCAGCAGCAGCAGCTGCTGCTGTCGGCGCCCTCGCTGGTGCCGCAGCACAATGAGGTGCTGCAGCAGCAACGTAGCCTGCATTAGCTGCTGCTGTCAGGTTCACCGCAGCGGGAACGCACGCAGCAGCAGCAGCAGCAGGAGCTGCAGGGGCTTGTGCTGCTGCTGCTGCTGTTGCTGCTTCCCTGGAAGTGTGAGATAGCTGGGGACTGACAGCAGCGTGGGCCTCAATAACCCCAACAGAAGCAGCAGCAGCAGCAGCAGCAGCACTTGGCTGTCCTTCAATCCTTGCTTCCTGCTTCACCACCACATCCTGTTGCTGCTGCTGTTGTTGTTGCTGCTGCTGCTGCTGCTCGTCGGCGTCGCTGCTGCTGCTGCTGCAGTTGTTGTCTTCCGCACAAACTGCTGCAGGGGGAGACAACCCCACAGTGACGTCTTTTCTGTCTGCAGCAGAGGCAGCCATAGCCTTCTCCCCTTCCTGAGCTGAGGTACCTGCAGCAGCAGCAGCAGCAGCAGTAGCAGCAGAAGGGTGTGACGTGGAGCTGTATATACACCCAAATGAACAGCAAAAAGTGTGTTATAGCGTCGTCAGGCTTACCAGATGTCTGCTGGTGCCGCGATGGCTTTGCTGCTGCTGAGGCTGCAGCAGCAGCAGCAGCAGCAGGAACAGCAGCAGCAGGAGCAGCAGGCAAAGGAGGCCTCTGCTTCAGCAGCCTCAGAGCCTCAGGGACTGTGGGGCCCACTGGAAGGTGCCGCTGCAGCAGAGGCAGCACCCCCCAATCTCTTGAAGAGAAAGACTTGGGGTTGATGCACAGACTGCAGCAGCACACACACAGCAGCAGCAGCAGCAGCAGCAGGTTTAGAGGGACAGGCGCTGGAGAGAGACTAATGCAGCAGCAAGAGAGAGACAGAGACATACAACTGCACCTACCACACTAAGGAGGAGACGAAAAGAGCAAACCGCAAAAGATAAGAAATAAGCAAAAAGAGACAGAGCAAGAAAAGAAGAAGAGACAAAAAGGAGACAGACACCGCAGGAGACAAGAGGAGACAACGCGAGCAGCAGCAGCGGCAGCAGCTGCAGCAAACAGCAGCAGCAGCAGCAAAACACAGCACTCCTCACCTTGTTGCTGCTTCTTTTAAACATCGAAGCTGCCTCACAATACTCTGAAAGGAGGGACGCTTCGTATCATCGTCGCGGATACAGCTGCAGACAACCACAAACCCTAAACCCTAAACCCTAAACCCTAAACCCTAAACCCTAAACCCTACTCCTGAACCAAACCTACAAGAATACCAAACACCCCCACCACCACTACTGTCACCTACAGCAGCAGGAGCAGCAGCAGAGTCAGCTTTTTTATCTGTGTCTGCATGCATGCAAGCCCCAAATGCCTCACCTAACTGCTAACTCAGCAAATGTATGCAAAACTGAAGAAGGAAACTGCGCTCGAGCGTCTGCTGCTCTAAGTAGACGAGACACGTCTCGAGCTAAGAATGCTAGCACAAATGTTAAAGAACCATCAGAGTTCTGCAGCAGCAAAAGGAGACAGCAGACACCAGAAAGGAGACAGGAGACAGCCCCATAATTGAAACAGAAATCAGAAGATGCATGCACAAACATATTATATGCAACTGATTTAAAAATAAACTTTAAAATTAATACAGACATATAACCAATTGCTGCTGCAGAGACACACGTACATGCTACAACAATACATACAGTTGCAGCAACAGTAGCAGCAGCAGCTGTTGCTGCTGCTGCTGCAGGTGTAACAATAGGGTTGCAGCGCATGCAGAAAGCCATACAAAAGCAACAACGGCTGCAACAGTAGCTACGACAACAGCAGCAGCAACATCAAAAGCAGCAGCAACAACAGCAGCAGCCGCAACAACAGCAGCAGCAGTAGCAGCAGCAACAGCAGCAGCAGCAGCAAAACTCACGAGTACGACTGGCGGCTTTGCAGTGAGCAGTTCTAACATAACCATCCCCAGCGAATACACCTCAGCCATCTCAGACACCACGGAGCTGCAGCAGCAGCAGCAACAACAGCAGCAGCAGCAGCAACAGCACCAATAGAGCAACAGTCAAGAAGGGGTATGCGGAGGTGCCCAAAGAATGAAGAAGAGACAGAGGAGACACAAAAGCAGAGGAGACAGTACAGAGAGAAGGACATGCGAAGCAGACAGCAGCAGCAACAGCAGCAGCAGCAGCAGCAGCAAACGAAACAAAGCGACAAACAAAAGAGATGTGGAGGCAAACGGGAGGAGGAGGAGACAGCAGGAGATGCAGAAGGAGACAGCAGAGAGACAACAAGGAGACAACAGAGGCAGGAAAGAGACAAATAAGAGACAACAAGGAGACAGCAAAGCGACAGAAAGGAGACAGTAAGGAGATAGAAACGAAGAAACTAAGAGACTGCAAAGACAAACAAAAAGGAGACAGTAAAGAGACAATAAAAAGACAAATAAGAGACAACAAGGAGACACAAGAGACAGACAAGAGACAGCAAAGAGACAGACAGGAGACAGCAAAGAGACAGGCAGGAGACAGCAAAGAGACAGAAAGGAGACAGACAGGAGACAGCAAAGAGACAGAAAGGAGACAGAAAGGAGACAGTCTTACCTTGCAATATACTTAGGGTCTGCATATCCAACTGTCCCCGCTGTCTGTCGCACTGGGAATCGCCCTGTCCCCTTCTTCGCAAGACAAGCCAACCCAAAGTCAGACACCTAAACAACCAGCAGCAGCAGCAGCAGCAGCAGCAGCAGCAGGGGTTTAGATTCAGTAGGTGAAGCTGGAGACGGACTGTTATTGCCTTTAGAGCGGGCTCAAGCCTGCCTCACTTCGGGTATCGCCTAAACCCTAAACCCTAAACCCTAAACCCTCCTAAACCCTAGTAAACCCTAATAAACCCTCAATTCTAAACTGTACTAAACCCTAAAGCGTGGAAACCCCAAGAAGAGTCTCAAGAAACCCTCGGATTGGGTTTTGAACGCAGCAGCAGGAGCAGCAGGAGCAGCAGTAGGAGCAGCAGCAGGAGGAGGAGCAGCAGCAGAGACAGACCTTCGCGTGTTTGTGTTTATCTAATAATATATTTGCTGTCTTTATATCTCGGTGATAGACTGTGGGGCAGTGTCGATGGAGATGAGACAGAGCCACTGCGGTGTCTAGAGCTATGCACAGCCGATCCAGCCACGTTAGCGTCCCTGCAGCAGCAGCAGCAGCAGCAGCAGCAGCAGCAACATGATAAGCAGCAGCAAGATTAGTAGCAGCAGTAGCGGAACTGGCAGCAGTTGCAACAACGAAGAGAAGTACAAACTGCTGCTGCAATTCAAACTGCTGCTGCAGCAACAGATGAATCTGAATACAACAATAAAGCCCCTGGACGTCAGCAGCAAACGCAAGGGGCCCCTACTGCTACTGCAGCAACTCTAGCAGCAGCAACAGCACCAACTCTTGCAGCAGCAACAGCAGCAACAACTCTTGCAGCAGCAACAGAAGCACCAACTCTTGCACCAGCGACTCCAGCAGCAGCAACAGCAGCAACAGCAGCAGCAGCAACAGCAGCAGCAGCAGCAACAGCAGCAGCAGCAGCAGCAAGACAAACCTTTCTGAAGATGCCCCGCGACGTCTCCCCCAGCCATCATCTCATAAATTAGGAATCGGTCCTTTCCATGACGAGCAAACCCCAACAATATCACCAAATTCGGGTGTCTGCGCAGCAGCAGCAGCAGCAGCAGCAGCAGCAGCAGCAGCAGCAGCAGCAGCAGCAGCAAATATACGCAACAGCAGCGCCGTGGACAGAGTTCCATCCAACAGCCGCAGCAATTGTTGAAGCAGCAGCAAATATAAGCAGTAGCAGCAAATAACTGTAGTTGTAGAGGCACCAGCAGCAGCCAACATAAACAACCGCAACTGCAGCAGCACTAACAATCATCATCACCAACAGCAGAAGCAAGAACAACAGCAGCAGGAGCAGCAGGAGAAGCAGCAAGAAGAGCAGCAGGAGCACGAAAAGCAGCAAGAACAGCAGCAAGAACAGCATCAAAAACGGCATCAAAAACAGCAGCAAAAACAGCAGCAAAAACAGCAGCAAGAACAGCATCAAGAAGAGCAGCATGAAGAGCAGCAGCATGAAGAGCAGCAAGAAGAGCAGCAAGCTGATGTTTACCTGAACTTCGACAGCACAACAACTTCTCTCTCGAAGCTGGCTTCTGCAGGGTCGTTAAGCCGCTTGACTGCGACCTCCAAGCCGTCCTTCATAAACCCGCGGTACACCATGCCGTACGCACCTAAACCCAGCAAATGCTTAAACCCTTCTGTTGCTGCGTACACTTCCTGCAGCAAATATATAAATATATATATATATATATAAATAGATATATAGATGTATATATTTATATATAGATGTAGATATGTAGATATGTAGATATTTATATATCTATTTATATAGATATAGATGTAGATATAGATATATAGATATATAGATATATAGATATATATATATATATATATATATGCATAGATCCATTTCTATTCATTTTCAGGTAATGCTGCTGCTGCTGCTGCTGCTGCTGGTGCTGCTGCTGCTGCTGTTTCTGCTGCTGCTGCTGCTGCTGTGCCTTAGTTTGATGGGCGTAGTTTGTTAATTAACTTTTCATGCATTTCTTCTTCGTAGAGGGTTTAAGCGCTTTACTATTAACAATTTATATTAATAAACCCTTTTTATTAACATTAACCCTAACTATTAACCCTTATAAACTGTATAAACCCTAAACCCTAAACCCTAAACCCTTACGCAGTAATTAAAGAATGCACAGAGAAGAAACAAGCGACGAGGGCTAACCCTAACAAACCACCAACGACGCTAAACCACCATCCCCTAAACCCTAATAAACCCTTATAAACCCTCACAAACTCTAAACCCTAAACCCTAAACCCTAAACCCTAAACCCTAGCAGGTACCTCATAGGAGTACTCCAGGGATATTTTGTTTAGCGAGGAATCATCGGCGTCTGCCTCAAAGTCGCAAATCTTATCCCGCGGTTCCCTGACCGCAGCAGCAGCAGCATCTGCTGCTGCTGCTGCTGCTGTTGTTGCTGCTGCTGCTGTTGCTGCTGCTGCTCCCCCCACTCCTGTAGCTAGTGCTGCTGCATCATCTGGCAGCAGCTGCTGCACCTGCACAAAAAATATCCTGCAAAGTTCAGCAGGGTCCAGACAAGCACTAGGCGGTGCTGCAGCAGCAGCAGAAGCTGCTGCTGCTGCTGCTGCTTCTGCTGCTTCTGCTGCTGCCGTTTCCTGCTGAACCGCCGCCGCAGACCCACACGAACTCACCACCAGGGGCGACCCCCCTGCACCTGCTTCTGCTGCTGCTGCTGCAGGTGGTGCTTCTGCTGCTGCTGCTGTTGGTTGTTCCGTTGTTGCTGCTGCACGTGGCTCTGCTGCTGCTGCTGCTGCTGCTGTGGGTGATTCAGCTGCTACGGCTGGCTCTGCTGCCCCAGCTGGTCCCGCTGCTGTGACTACAGCCAAATTTGCTGCTGATACTGCAGCAGCAGCAGCAGAGGCAGCCGCAGCAGCACATTCGCCACCTGCTGCTGGGCCTGCGGGGGACATAGCGGGAGCCCCACCAGCAGCAGCAGCAGCAGCAAGTGCTGCTGCTGCTGCTGCATGCTGAGAAGCTGTCTCAAATGCTCCGACTGTCGGTGGTATTGTATCTGCCGCCGCTGCTGCAGAAGGAGCAGCAGTTGCTTCTGCTGCTGTTGCTGCAGCAGCAGGAAGAACAGCGGTCGCTGCTGCTTCCGTTGCTGCTGTTGCTGCTGCAGCAGAAGTGCAGCGCTCTCTGCACGACTCCTCAGGGGAGGCCCTGAGAGCGGCGCTGCCGTCAGATTTGGCTTCCATCTCAATGCATTTGCTGCTGTTGCTGCTGCTGCTCCTGCTGCTGCTGTTGCTGCTGCTGCTCTTACAGCTAACTGCTAGGGTTGCTGCAGGCCCCACGGGCCTTGCAGCTGGAGCTGGGAGACGAACCCGGGGCCGAACCCGCGGAGGGGTGTGTGGGGCCCCACACTTCCACCAAGAGTACACACCCCCCACTAGAAACGATCCCGCACGGACGATCCCAACCGGGGAGGAGACGATCCCACCGATCCCCAGCTCCACGGAGACGATCCCCACGGGAGAGGCAGGCGGCCCCACACACCTCCTTTATTGATTAATACTGCCCACACACTACGGGCATATCCACGCTATTGCTGCTGTATGCTGCTGCTGCTGGTGTTATTGCTGTTGCTGCTGCTGTTGCTGTAGCTCCTGCTGCTGCAGCAGCAGCAGCAACGCGTTGAGGTGTGGGAAGAAGCAATGCTCGCAGATTGCAGTTTGTTTCAAAGAGATTATTCCTTAGGTTTACTCTAATGTTCACACACGTGATGATGCTGCTGCTAAATCTGCTGCTGCTAAAGCTGCTGCTGCAGAGCAGAGGCGATCCCACCCCCTGCTGCAGCAAACCCTAGAGTGTACACAGGCCTGCTAATAGCAGGGAAATAAAGGGCTGTAAATAAATGCAGAAAGAAGGATTTTTGGCTGCTGCTGCTGCAGCAGCAGCTGCTGCTGCAGCTGCTGCTGCTGCTGCTGCTGTTGCGAGCACACCGCGGTTGATGTGCAGCAGGCCCCCCCGCAACAAACTATGCTAGCAGCAGCAGCAGGAAGAGCTTTCCCTTGTTAATATGGGGATCGATAATGCTGACGATCCTCCCCACACCCAAACTTGGCATGAGCGATTCTGGCTGCTGCAGCTGCTGCAGCTGCTGTTGCTGCTCTGGCTGCTGCTGCTGCTGCTGCTGCTGGTGCATGCCGCCGCTGCAGCAGCAGAACAGGTTCGAGACAAAGTGTATTATCTAAGAAGATTATAAAGAGTTAGTTATATTTAAAAATAAACAAACTAACAAACAAAACCCCGAAAGACACGGGCCCTGAAGGGGGGGCCTTCCAGGTGTATGCGACCCCCCAGTAGCTGGTGATACACCCCACGTGCAGCAGCAGGTCTTGTTTGTAAAGTAGGGTTTAGATGTTTGTTTATTTATTTAATTTGTTTGATTTGCTTTTCTATCAATGATTTCACATTACTCGTAGTGTGCTGCTGCTCCTGCTGCTTCTGCTGCTGCTGCTGCTCGTCCCTGGGGTGCTCGCTGCTCCTCTAGTCCTCGCGCTCCAGATGTATATCCTACTGCTGCTGCTGCTGCTGTTGCTGCTGCTGCTGCTTCGTTTTCTTCTCCTGATGTTATTGTTTATTTTGTTTCAGCGTTGCTGCTGCTTGCTGAGGCTTTTCGCGAGGCCCTTAGCCGCTGCAGAGTGCAGTGTGTGGGGTTTGTGTGGAGGGGATCGGTTGGAGACGATCCTAGCTGCAGCAGCAGCAGCAGTAGTAGTACTTCTACTACTAGTAGTTGCAGCAGCAGCAGCAGCAAACTACTGCAATGCATGCACTGCCTATACACCTATACCCCCCACACAAGCAATGCACGGATAGCTGGGGCGCACACCGCCAGGACGGGGTACAGCTAGCTACAGCTAGCTACAGCTAGCTAGAGCTAGCTACAGCTAGCAGCAGCTAACTGTAATGTGCATGCAAGCGTTTGCCTTCGAGGGCAACGGAATGCAGCCCTCCCCAACACAGCGGGGGGTGGGAGAGACAAAAGAGACAGAAAGGAGACAGTTAAAGAGAAGAGACAGAGAGGGGACAGTTAAAGAAAAGAGGCAGAGAAGAGACAATTAAAGAAAGGAGACAGATAGGAGACGGTGAATGAGAAGAGACGGAGAGGAGACTGTTAGACGGAGGAGACAGAGAGGAGACAGAAAGGAGACACTTGAGCAGCTAGGCATGCATGGGTGTAGAAGAGAGAGAGAGACAATATAAGGTGCGGCATTAGACAGAGTAATGAAAAGAACGAGCGAAGGAGACAGCTAGAGACATAGAAAGGAGACAGAGGGACAGTAAGCTCTGCAGCTACAATAAAAGAAGAGGCAGAGGAGTGTCTCCTACTTCAAAGCAATTTCTGCTGCTGCCTCTTTGTCTCCAGCCCCACGCGTGCATGCATGCATGCAGCATTTGGTGCCTGAGGAGGAAGGAGAAGACGGTTTAATTGTGTCTCTGCATCAAGGAGACAGTCTCTGTCTGTACTTAAAGGAGACAGTCGTTAAACTGAGGAGACAGTCTCTGTCTCTATCTAAAGGAGACAGCTAAAGGAGACAGTAGCTGTCTCTATCTAAAGGAGACAGCCTCTGTCTCTATCTAAAGGAGAAGCAAAGGCTGCAGCAGAGGAGACAGAGATTTTTCTGTCTCCTCGAGGTTGTCTCTGTCTCTGCTTCTGTCTTAAGGAGACACCCGCTGTCTCTGTCTTAGTTGCTGTCTCTGTCTCCCTAGACATCTCTGTTTATCTCTCTGCTTCTATATCTCTTTTTGTCTCTACTTCTATCTCTGTCTCCTTCTCTGTCTCAGTCTCTGTCTCTCTCTGCTTCTGTCTCCGTCTCTGTCTCCTTTCTCTCTGTCTCTGTCTCCTTTCTCTCTGTCTCTGTCTCCTTTGCTGCATGCTGCCTTCTTAGTGGGTAATAGATTATCTGTTTTGTTTGTTTGTTTGTTTGTTTGTTTGTTTGTTTGTCTCTGTCTGTCTCTCTTAAGTGTCTCCTTTTGTTTGCTGAGGTGTAGCTGTCTCGCTGCAGTGCAGCAGCAAAGGAGACAATTTGCTGCTGCTGTCTTCACTTATAAAAATAAGCAGACATAAAACACCCTCTGTATCTCTAAACCCTAAACCCTAAACCCTAAACCCTAAGATGCACTTCTAAATTAAAACAGCTAACAGCTCTTAATTCAGCATATTACAAGAGAGCCGAAGGGGGCTACGTGAAGCTGCTACTGTTGCGTTTGCTGCTGCTGCTGCTGCTGCTGCTGCTGCTGCTGCTGCTGCCATGGGTTTGTGAAGAGATATCCCCAGAAGGAGACGTTTAAGAGACCGACAAGACAATAATAAATAAATAAATAAATAAATAAATAAATAAATAAGAGACAGAACAGTAAGAGGCCAGGAAGAGACACACAAATAAACAAGAAAAGAGAGACACCGCCAGACAGAGACAAAGATAAAGAAATAAAGACAGAGAGATAGAGAGACAGAGACAGAGACAGAAAGAGAGAGACAGAGATAGAAAGAGAGAGAGAGAGATATAGAAAGAGAGAGACAAAGACAAAGACAGAGACAGAGATAAGGCAATAAAGATATGGAGACAGAGATATAGAAAGAGACAGATATAGAAAGAGAGACAGAGAAGGAGAGAGGGAGACAGCGACAAAGAGATAGAGACAGAGAAAGAGACGGAGACAGAGACAGAGACGGAGACAGAGACAGACAGCCGATAAAGATAATAAAACAGAATACAGACAAGGATAATAGAGAGAGAAGAAAAGAAACAAAAGAAAAGACAAAGACAAGCAGTAAGCAGCAACTACATAAACAACCAACGGCTGCTGAAGGAGACAGACAGCAGGAGACAGACAAAATATAAAAAGGAGACAGCTGAGGAGACAAACAAAATATAAAAAGGAGACACATAATGAGACACACAGAAGGCAACAGAGAAAATAATCAGGGAGACAGAGCAGAGACAAAGGAGACAGAGACAAGTGTCTCTCTGTCTCTGTCTCTCTCTGTCTCTCTCTGTCTCTCTCTGTCTCTCTCTGTCTCTGTCTCTGTCTCTGTCTCTGTCTCTGTCTCTGTCTCTGTCTCTGTCTCTGTCTCTGTCTCTCTCTCTCTCTCTCTCTCTCTCTCTCTCTCTCTCTCTCTCTCTCTCTCTCTCTCTCTCTCTACAGTCTGTCTGTCTCTCTCTCTCTCTCTCTCTCTCTCTCTCTCTCTCTCTCTCTCTCTCTCTCTCTATGAGCGTTTGCTTTTCCAGCCCCAAATGGCCGGGTCCTTCTGTTTTTTTCAGTGTTTAGGGTTTAGGGTTTAGGGTTTAGGGTTTAGGGTTTAGGGAGGTGACCTCAGGTGTCCCTCCGCCGTGGCCCGCAGCTGTTAGCCTGAGCCCCCAGCAGCAAGAAAAGGAGTTGCTGCTGCTGCTGCTGCTGTTTAATTAGATTTTTCCTATTAGGCATTGTCTGCATGCATCTGCTGCTGCTGCTGCTGCTGCTGCTGCTGTTGCTGCTGCTGCTGCTGAAGAGACATACAAACGCACACCGATTGTTGGGGCCGCCAGGGGGTGATGGTGTTTGTTTGTTTATTTATAATTTTATTTATTTATGATTTTATTTATTTATTTATTTATTTGTTTATTTGTTTATTTGTTTGTTTGTGTATTACAACCCAACAAAACAAAAAAAGGAGACAGCAAAAAGGACGCAGGAGGAGACAGAGACACCGCAAACACCAAGCCCTAAACCCTAAACCCTAAACCCTAAACCCTAAACCCTAGATACACTTCAAAAGGGACTACTCAGAGGATGTTAGGGTTGGCTCCTTAAGCACTTTCTTTAGGCGTCCAGCGCCCTCTCCCTCTCTAGCAGCAGCGGCAACAGTAACAGCAGCAGCAGCAGCAGCAGCTGCTGCTGCTGCTGCTGCTGCTGCTGCTACAGCACATGTCGCGCCCTCAAGCAGCCTCAGGGGGGTCCCTCCTCCAACCCCCAGGCGATTTGCTGCGGCTGCAGCGCCCCAGGAGTCAGACGGTGGCCCTCACCCACTGGGGGCCCCTCAGCAGCAGCAGCAGCAGCAGCAGCAGCAGCAGCAGCAGCAGCAGTAAGGGTCTTATCAGGGCTCAGAAGAAGCGCTGCCAATCTCTTTTTATTGAAGGGAGCCCTCTATCTGCACCTGCATCTGCAGAAGCAAAGAAAACACAAGAAGATGCCGAGCATAACAACAAGATGTATGCGCATGCAAAGACAGCTGTCAGTGTACAGACACCTGAGAAAGAAACTCTGCTGCTGCCGCTGCTGCTGCTGCTGCTGCTGCTTCAAACTTCTCCTTAGAACAAACCGCTCTGCACAGCAGCACATAATGGGCATAGGAAGCAAACGAACGACTCTTGCTGCTGCTGCTGTTGTTGTTGTTGCTGCTGCTGCTCTTTGTCTTGGGGAGCTGCTGTGGCTTCTCGTGGCCCCGTTGTTGTTGTTGCTGCTGCTGCTGCTGCACGCGCTGTTCCTTCGCCCGCCTGTCTTGCTGCAGTTGGAGTCAGCTAAGCTGCTGCTGCTGCAGCAGCAGCTGAAGCCTAAAAGAGACAAACAAACAGAAAGGAGGAGACCCCCTCTAGCAGCAAAACTGGAGGCCCTGGCAGCTAAAGCGGGGGCCCTCTACAGCCTCTCGCTGGCGCGAGTGAGCAGCAGCAGCAGCAGCAGCAGCAGCAGCAGCAAGAGCAGCACAATAGTAGGACAAGTGGCAGCAGCAACAGCAACAGCAGCAGCAGTGGTAGTTCTACCTGCAGCAGCAGCAGCAGCAGCAGCAGTGGTAATTAGGAGTAGCAGTAAAGCTAGTATAAGAAACGGATGGAGCAGCAGCAGCAGCTTGTAGTAGAAGCATCTGCAACAGCAGCAACAGCAGCAACAACTGCAACTGACTTGCTCTGCACACACAAAGGAGTGCGGCAGCAGCAGCACTTAAGCTGCTGCAGCAGGGGCTGCAAATAGCTGCTGCTGTTTGCCTGCCGTTTGTGCTGCTGCGCCCTTTGCTGCTGCATCTAAAACCCGTATGTAACTGCCGTTGCTGCTGCTGCTGCTGTTGCTGCTGTTGCTGCTGTTGCTGCTGCTGCTGCTGTTGCTGCTGCTGCTGCTGCAGTTAGGGCCGTTGAGTGGAGTGAGCACAGAGTTGGAGGCGCTGCAGCATTTTGTAGAGGGGGCGTTGGCTGAGGCCCTTGAGCGCAGCAGCAGCAGCAACAACAACGGAGACACCGAAAACGACAAAGGAGACACTGAAAATGAGAAAGGAGACAGCAGCACGCAAACCCAGGCAAGCACAAAACCCCTCAGGGACAGGCTAGCTAGCTACAGCTACTCGCCTGCTAGCTACAGCTTCTGAATCTAGCTAGCTACTGTTAGCTAGCTACTGCTAGTCGCTAGCTAGCTGCTACTAGTCGCTAGTTAGATACAGCTAGTCGCTGGCTAGGTAGAGCTGACGGCTAGCTAGCCAGAGCAAGCTAGCCAACTAGCCAGCTATACAGCTACCTTTCTAGCTAGCGAGCTAGCCAGCTAGCTGGATATCTACCTAGGTGCATAGCTAGCTAGCTAGCTAGCTGGCCAGCCAGCTAGCTGGATATCTACCTAGATGCATAGCTAGCTAGCTAGCTAGCAAGCTAGTTGGCAGTTAGCAATTGGGCGAGTAAACTAGCGGAGTGTACGTACAGCGGAAGTGGGTTTGCAAGGTGTCTCCTTTGTCTGAACAGACTGCTGCTGTTGCTGCTGCTGCAGCAGCAGCAGCAGCAGCAGAAGGGGCCTTGTCACGACTGTCTGAAGCTGTGGAGAAGAGAAAGGAGACAGCTTACCCCCTCACCATCAGCCTCGAGGCCCTTAGGCGCTCGCAGCCTGCTGCTGCTGCTGCTGATGCTGCTGCTGCTGCTGCTGATGCTGCTGCTGATGCTGCTGCTGCTGATGCTGCTGTGGAGCCCGGTGTAGAGACACTGCTGCTGGGTGAGGAGACAGAGCAGACATTAAACAGAGACGAACAGCAGCAGCAGAGACAGAAAGGAGACGAACAGCACATACACCGAAGTAAAGATAAATAAATAAATAAATAAATAAATAAATAAATAAATAAATAAATAAATAAATAAGAGGTGTATATGACTAAAATAAATATTTTAAATAGATCAAGCAAAGACAGCAGCAGGTGTATGTAAAATGAAGATAAATAATAAAGACAGCGCAATAAATTAACTTAATTATTTAATTAATTAAGTTAATTTATAACCCTAAACCCTAAACCCTAAACCCTAAACCCTAAACCCTAAATACAAACAAATTAATAATTCAAAGAAGCGAGTATACAGCCTGCTGCTTCTTGAAGGCGCCTTCTACCGTTTGCTGCTGCTGCTGTTCTTGTTGCTGCTGCTGCTGCTGCTCTTGCTGCTGCTGTCGCTGTCGCTGTTGCTGTTGTTGCTGCTGCTGCTGCTGCTGCAGAGGGGGACGAAGACTTCCAACTGCGGCCGCCGTTGTCCTGGACACGGCACAGTCTCTTTGCGTAAACCCTAAACCCTAAACCCTAAACCCTGATTAGAGTGTATTAAGAAGTTGCTGACTCCTTTCCAGCCCCTGTTTATTGCTACGCATGAGAGAAGAGAGTTGAGGCTGTCGACGATAAAGAAGGAGAGACGCAGCTGCAAACACCCACAGCCAATCGCCACTGCTGCTGCTGCTGTTGCTGCTGCTGCTGCTGTTGCTGCTGCTGCTGCTGTTGCTGCTGCTGCTGCTGCTGCTGCTGTGAGCAGGCACCTTATTCGTGCGTCTCCGTTGCAGCGCCTGGCGTACAACTCGATGCGCCATCCCCCGTCAGCAACAAAGCGGCATTCAGCAGCAGCAGCAGCAGCTGCTGCTGCAGAAGGTGCTGCTGCTGCTGCTGCTGCTGCTGCACGCTCAATAGAAGCCCCCGTGCTGCAGCGCCTGCAGTGCGAAGACCCCTTTCAAGAACAGCTGCGGCTGCTGGGGATGGAGAAGCCTGTGGAGCCTTCATCTACGAAGGGGGGCCTCGCATGCTGCAGCAGCAGCAGCAGCAGCAGCAGCAGCAATAAGGGCACGTGTTTGCTTCACTCAGGCTGCACCTGCAGCACACCTCGAGGAGACACTTGCTGCTGCAGCACTGCTGCTGTCAGCAGCTGCTTGCTTACTGAGCCCTCTTCCAATGTGGGGTCTCTTTCGGGAGGCCTTGATGGCTGCAGCACAGAACCTGCTGCTGCTGCTACTGCTGCTGCTGCTGCTGCTGCTAGGAGCTGCAGCAGCATGGAGGCGCAGCAGCCCCTCTCTTCACGCGGCAGCGAGGCCTCTCTCCTTGTCAGTGCTGCTCTCAGCAGCAGACGGGGAGAGAGAGACACGCAAACAGTTGATAGGGCCTGTGCAGCAGCGCTGCTGCGTCTAACAGCAGCATCACACCAAGCAGCAGCAGCAGCAAGGGCTGCTGCTGCTGCAGCAAACAGGAGATCCCTGGGTGCAGCAGCAAGACCTCCACGCCCCTCAACCGCTTCTGCTGCTGGAAGGAGACATCGAAGCAGAATCTCCTCATACTTAGCTGCAAAAGAAGCACGCGCAACAGCAGCTGCAGCAGCACCGCCGCCGCCTGCAGCAGCAGCAGCAGCAGCAGCAGCTCCGGAGGCCTCAAACAGCAGCTTTCATCGGCCTGACTCCGCAGGCCCTGTGGGGTGTACGTGTACTGCGTCTCGCGTGGAGACAGCAGCAGCAGCAGCAGCAACAAGAGCGACAGCAGCAGCAGCAGCAGCAACAACAAGAACATGCCCAGACAGTCCACTATTTACTTCTTTGGAGGTCTCCGAGTCTCTCATGCAGCAGCAGCAGCAGCACCTGCAGCGGCAGCAAGTGCTGCAGCAGCTGCAGCAGAGCCTCAGCGAAGAGGAGCCCCCAGTTGATGCAGTCATTACTCTCTGCAGCGAAGACCTCGTGGAGGAGCAGCTCAAGCCTTGCCTCAGGTCAGCTTTGCTGCTGCTGCCGCTGTTGCTGCTGCTGCTGCTGCTGCTGCTGCTGCTGCTGCTGTTGCTGTTGCTGCTGTTGCTGGTGATTTTGATGCTGGTGGTGGTGGTGGTGCTGCTGCTGCTTCGGATGCGCGTGCTGCTCACAATGATGCAGCTGCTGCAACTGATGTGCTGCTGTTGCTGCTGCTGCTGCTGCTGCTGCAGAGAGATGCGCGCAGCACTTGTGCTGCTGACGAGAGGCCAAGGAGAGGAGAGGGTGGTGCATGCAGAATCTCTGCTGCTGTCTCTTGTCTCAGCTGTCTCCATCATCGATCAAGAGATTGCAGCCTACCAACAGTATAACTGCTGCTGCTGCTGCTGCTGCTAGTGCTAGTGCTACTGCTGCTGCTGCTGCTGCTAGTGCTAGTGCTACTGTTGCTGCTGCTGCTGCTAGTGCTAGTGCTACTGCTGCTGATGCTGCTGCTAGTGCTACTGCTACTGCTGCTGCTGCTGCTGCTAGTGCTACTGCTACTGCTGCT
>NW_013547212.1:0-19875 GCF_000499425.1 Eimeria acervulina
CGTTAGCAGACACTGCATTTAGAGGTGATGGGCCATTAGCTCCCATTACTGGACCAGCTGCTTCGGCGTTTCAGAGGGTACGCCACATACTAACGGTATGCACGCGTAGCCCAGTGCGCCAGAATGTGAGCAGCCTGACGCCGAAGTAAGTAGTGGTCTTATCGTAGGAATCCGTTCGCAGCCCGTGGAGCATGGCAGACTCCAATGCGGTTCGTCTGTCTGGATGACCGAGGTCGTGTATCGTGTATTGTGAATTACACCGCTCATAACTGCAGTGTTCCAGCTGTAGGCCATACCCAATCCACATTTTCTGCCATAACAAGCGTACACTGCTTGGTTCGCGCATCACGGCAGGAGCCCAACGAAAGCAAATCTGTGTGTTTGCTGAACCAGCACTCTAGTTGTCTGTTATAGTATCCGTGTGCCAATACTGCTAAGATATTTGCTGATGGGAAAGCATGTGGTGGGCACAAGGTGGAACACCTTGCCCTTATTAATATGGTGTAGTAGACCAGGAGATATTTAATCATCGATTATTTGCGACGGCGAGCAGATACGTGCAGATGAGTGGTTAACTATGCAGCAGACCATAATCAGCATCAAGACGGTTGAGGCTGTGGGCATGGGGGCATGCAGATCCCATTGCCAGAAGCCATAACCACTCCTTCTGTCTTGACTGCTGATTGTTCGTGCTGGTTAGTCTTGCCCATGCGGGCTTTATTTACCTGCAAAGAATACTCTACAGTATGCATCAATATGATTTGTGTTCTTTTCAGCATGGGGTTGGGGTTGGAGGGTTCGTTTGGTGTGCGTATTTGCATTGCTGGAGGTGCATCCTGTTGACCGGGGAAGGCAACCCGGCTCTTGCTCCACTTTTACGTGGGTGCGTTCTGGCATTGAGGATGGTACAGGATGTATGACGATGCCCATACTGACCAGGCCATGTGACCCATAGTTCATCGCCTCGTGTGTTTGAGCGCATATGGGATAACTAAGTGTGCGTTGTTTGAAGACGTATGCTGCTTTGGCAAAGCTTGATACAGTAATTACTTCGTGCACATGGAGGAGCCGAAAAGGACAAAGACAGAGGCTGAGCTTTTGTTTGGTACTGTGCGTCATCAAACGTTTGCTGAAGCAGTGTTTTGCTAGTCCTCTGCATTGGCGACGTGGTTCAGCATGGGTTGTAGTGTTGTTCACAGGGTACCTTTACTTTATTCTCAGCCGTCTCACACGCATGCCAAGCCCTGTCCTCCACAAAACCCGTGCTGTTACAGGACGTGCGTCATTGTCTGGCAACAGTCACACGGCCGCTGCACCTGGGATCCCGCAAGCTTATTGGCGTAATACAGCTTCAGCAGCTTCAGGCGCGTGTCCCGAGCGGCGTATCTGCTTTGACAAGCTCTGTTGCACACCTAGCAGCAAGCAAAAACAGATGCACTGTTCGATAGGGTGTGCCCCAACGCTGGTGCTGATGTGAAGTCGCTGAGGAGCTGCTGCCCATACTATTCTAGACAGGGAAGCGTTATTTGTTGTTTGGCATGATGCTTGGTGCGGGTCAACGAAGATTGTGAGCACTCTCCACCCAACTTTGCAGTAGGCCGGGTAAATGCAGGATGCAGTCTCCGCAAATTGTCGTGCGTTTTGCTGTTGCCAGTTCCCACACCCATAATCTGCTTAACAGTACCCTGATTTCTGCATGTGTGGCAGTTTGTGCCGTTGGCTAACGTCATGGGCTCAGGCCCTGCTGTAGTTTGCCCAGTTGCGCCAGCGAGCCACCCAGAACAGCTAGACGTCGACAGTCGAGTTTTTCACCTGCACTGAGCCTGTGGAAAATCTGCCACTGCACTAGAGAAGTTTGCTGCTGAGCACTTGTGCGGTAGAGCTGGCTACACCAGATGCTATATCGCGTTCTGACGCTTCGGGATGTGTGTATGCGCAGACTAAGGCCCGCTGGGTAAGTTTGTTCGGAGCACCGGCTGTACTGTGTATTCTTCTTGCGAGCTGCACAACGGCCGGCGAGTGGCGGCCACGATTAGCGCAGAGGCCTGCATAGCGTAGCATGCGTAGTGCGCACAACGCCGTGTATCACGCCGTTCATTCCATGGTGCAGCGAGTGCGCAGATAGCTGGAAATATGAGATGCTGGAGGAAGATGAGACGTGCAAACGCCGATCACCGTCATATATTCGTGCACAAAATCAACCGTCTGTAGCGGAACGATGACGCGCTGCGGATTTGCTTGGATTGTCTGGCTGTTCCATCTTAACGTGGGTTCACAAGAACCACATCGCTGGCGCATGTTCAGTCTGGCGTGTGCTGCGCTGCTTTGTTCTCCTTTTGTGCGTGCACAACAGTCTCGCAGGTACTGCTGCCTACACGTCCCTTTTTTGGCGCACGCCTTGAAAATGGCGGGCCTTATGCCCTCGAGGCGATTTATCCTTTACAACAGCAGCTGGGCAAATGGCCGCCCCATGTTTTTTCGTTTTATCTGCTTCGCGTCAAAGCGTGTTTCTTTAGTACACAGGAAATAGCGTAGGTCGCGAGTGTTAGCGCAGCGTGGTCTCGGGATGGCTGAGATAACTGTGGCTCGGGGTTGTGTCTGGAGCATGACTTTGTTTAGAACGTATAAAGGCGACTGCATGTGGGAGAGACCTGAGTGGAGAGTGTTGGGCCCCAACGCAGCAGCAAGTACATATGGTACGCGTCAGCCATATTGGGGAATCAATAAGGACATTCCCGCGGGTTTCCAGAGGGTACGGCGCCTTAAAGTTCAAATACAATCGCCGGCGAGAGCAACCATGGCAGGATGTGCCTGGGAACCAGGAAAGTGGAATCAAGTGTGCACTTGCACTGGAGTTGATTCAGGGGTATTCGAGAAGACGCAAGGTGGAAGCAGGCTTCTGAATGTCGTGGCAGCTTTATGTGCGTTCGTACTATTTGTGCCGCTACCAGTGTGGAACGGTCCAGGGCAAACAGTTAGGAGCACAGCGCAGCTTGACGTACGGACTTTTACCTGTGCTGGTGAAATATCCTGAAAACAGTAACAGTGGGTTTGCAGTACTAGGTACCATAGGGTTTGACTATGTGCATGGCGCAAGGCAGGGGTGCCTGGAAGAGCTATTTTTTTGTTGAGTGCGCTGTGAGTGAGACTTTGGTTGAGGCGGTTTTTGTTGTCTGTCGTCGAGCGTAATGCGATGTGCCTGCGTCGGATACTGGCCGCTGCATGCAGCGGCACGGTGCTTCGCTTGAGCAGCATGGGAAGCCCCTCTATGGTATGCTCAATGTCCAGTCTTCGATGCTGTGCGCAATTGCCAAGCTAACCGGAGGTTCCGTTGCTGATGCCTGCGTGTACCAGGAAGCAGTGAGTTCTTCATAGTCTTGTTCACGAGTCTCTTAGGGAGGCGCCAACCATTTGTACTTGCCACCCCTTGCTGTTGCGCAAACTCCTTTTTCGACTGCCTTTATCCCTATAGAGAATGTGTTACTTGCCCTTGCACGGGGCAGGTGCGAAAGACACTAGGTGGACTTCTTTGTGTCTCTCGCCGCTACGGCGTAAGCTCGACAGCCTCCATACTTACGGTGGGTACTGCGGCCTTAAATTGTTTCCACGGCATACTTTGCCATTTCCGAGTGCACGGCAATTTACACCCCCAGAGAGTGGGTGGATGATTACGACATAGGTCAAATATTATGGCATGCAGGCCAACCGTGACGACGACAAATCTTGCGGGTAGAAACTTTGCGCGGTTACAGGAATGCATGCTGATTCTTGCAAGCGATCGCACTCGTGGCTGGAAGAGCTGCCAGTGTTGGCTCTTTCCTTTGCCAGCGGATTGCCTTCGCGCAAATTGGCTCACGGACGATTTTGAGTTTATCATTGCCGCATAGTGCATGTGCGGACTAGTACACTATCGTGGCAGCTTAGTTGACGAGGTGCAGTTGGTGAGGAGCCGTACAGGAGACTGTCTGGCCATTAGCCTTGATTACGGCGTAGATAGTCTCGCTTTTCAGGACGTACGTCATATCCGCACTAGCATCCAGGCGTATCCCAGTACATACCCGCAGCACAAACTGAACAACGTGCCCCCAAGGCAGATAATAATCCTGGGAGGACGAAAATCCATAGCCCGTTAGGAATGTTAGACACGTCGCGTAGAATGAACTGTGGAGCTGACGACTGCGGTATTTCCGGTCGCGGACCATAGCCAGTCCGCCTCCTCTGCCCGAACAAGGGCACACTGCTCGGTTTGCGCATCAAAGCAGACGGCCGCCAAAAGCAAAGCTCTGCGTTTACTGGTTCGGCACAATAATTGCCTGTCATAGCGCCTGCGTGCCAATTTCTTAGAGGCATTTTCTGAAGGAAAATTATGTGGTGGGCGCAAAAAAGTGAATGAACATTAGATTCGTAATTTGTGTAGAGTGGACTAGGCGAAGCTTGCGGTTCGATCATTTGCAGCGGAGAGCAGATAAAGGCAAATGAGTAGTGAACTATTGGATAGACCAGAAGTATCAGCACGACGGTTGAGATTGTGGGCATAGGGGCATGCAGCTCTTACTTTTAGATTCTATATCCTTCCACCCTTTTTGGCGGTTTGGTCGTGACGGGTAACGCACATGTGGACATTATTTACCGGAACCGAATACAGTGTAGTGCGCAGCAAAATGATTCGTACTCTTGACGGCATTAGGGTTCGGTGGATGCTTGTTTCGCTTGTGTAATTGCATTCTTGGAGATGCGTCCTGTTAATACGGGACGGCAACCCGGCGTTTGTTCGATTCTTACACGGGCAGGGTCTGGCATTGGGATGGTGCAGGCTGTATGACGATACCCACACTGAACATGCTATGCGAGCCATAGTTCGTCGCATCGTGCGCTTGAGTGTATATGGGATGGCGCCGCGTTGTTTGAAGGTGTATGCTGCTACGGGAACGCTTTGTACTGCAAGCTAGGGAATAGCAGTTGCTGCTTTTGCGCTATCTACATCCTCGAGCATTCTTTAGGTGCGTTCCCAGTTTAAAACGCGCTCTAGGGCCTGCGATCTTAGCCTATCCGCGTGGCAGCCAGTCGACCCTTTGCTGCTTTGTCGCATAGTGCAAAAGATGCGTTAAGGCGTGGCTGACAACCCTCAAGGTCGCCTCATGGAGTCTCCTAAAAGACTGCATATTGCAGCAGCGCGTATAATCTAACGTGATTCTTCAGCTATATTCACGCAGGGGCAGTCTCCCAAGGCTTATATAGGGACGCCGTTTCGGTGGTTTCACCATGTTTGGATTCTCCAGTTGCATTGACCTGTGCGGCGACTAGCTACAAAAGGAGCTGTGGATTCGGATACGCGTAATGTGTTGGGTTGTAGCCCCCTGAAGGCATGCTGCGTCGATGCACTCAGAAGGGCATCGTTGAGGTTGTAGCAGTACACTGCCACGATGCTTTGTACGACGCGCTCCTGGATGGCGCATCTGGTGTGGCAGGCGGTGTCGCTCCGCCGGTCGTGTGGGGTTTGGCGCTCAGCAGATTTCTCGGAAGATGCTATAATACGCACATATATATGTAAGCAAATGGCCAAAGCATACACGTGCTTGATGTTCGACCAGGAAGGCCAGCTGGATGTGAAACTGACAGTGTTGCGCCGCCGCTCTTGCTTGAGCATTGATTGCGCCACGAGCAACGCCAGATACTCATGCTGACGGAATGCTTAGAGGCGCTAGCACCAGCATCTCATTCCCTTGTGAGGCCTTCTTGGCCCCACATGAGCGCAGATAGTGGGTGGACTGCTAAGCGCCGCACGTCGTAAACGTTACATGGTTGACACGTATCTGCTTTGCCCCTCGCCTCACTGGAATATCCCTGGACAGAGAGCAATTGTTTCCGTGTTGGCGTATGTCTGTGCGCACCATATATAGAATGCGGCAAGATGTGCCAATCCAGTTGGAATTGTTCTGTTGTCACCGTAGAACTGTCGTGCCTGCAGCGTTCTGTGAGAGACTGCTGGCTGGTACCACGCCGTAAAAGGGGGAATACCCTTCCAGCGAAGTGCCTTTACAACCCTGCCCACACTGACGCCGGCCCACATGCGCAACGCGGTCGTGCATTGGGATGCACAGCCGAGAGCAGTAGTGAGCTGGACGTGCTGAAACGTTCACCAGTGCCCTATTTTGGCAACGACTTAGTTGTCGTTAAGCCCATGCAAGGAGCAGACACCAGCGTGCCAAACGCGGGGCAGGAAGTTCATGACGTGCTTATGGTCTGCGCCGGTCGCAAACTGTGCTGCAAGCCTCCCCTTTTCCACATCGAAGCGGTACGTGACCGTCTAATGGGTTTAGCATGCGGCTACTTCGAAACAGTTCGTAAGTGCTTCGCGAAGGGGCTTCTAGCGCAATTTGTGAAACACAGCTGAATGAGAGCGTGAGCTAGGTGGTCTGCAGGCGCATTTAATGGCTACCCCGCCTGCAAAGGGCCTGCTGTTCAAAGGAGTCCCTCACCTAAGCCTGGGTTCAGTTTTGGGCGCCAAATTATGTTGTCGTGCATGCAGCTCTGGCTGGGAGATTAAGACCGGGCTCGGCTTGTGGCAGCATAGGAATACTTTAAACTGTGCACTACAGAGGCTCCTGTAGGATCGCTAATAGCGCATTGTATAAGCAACGCGTGGTTATGAATATGGAAATAATTAACATTTATGCAGTCTCAGGCCACTTTTCCATTGTGCTGGCGGATTTGCTCTGCTCGCCTTTAATAACAGTGCGAGAAGTCCCTACCAGCTTGAGTGATTTTAGCTAGGCAGAGTGCCTCGGAAGAAGGCCAGGCAAGCTCATATTGCCGCATTGACAATGCTCCATGCATGGCCCAGTGAGCCTGGGACTTGGCTTATTTTCATGATCAGTGGTCTAAATTGATAACCCAGCTATGCCTTTCAATGACAGGCATTTTGATGATGGTCTTTGCTGTGAAGGGTGAAGCGTACTAACTTTTGTGCGGCATTCAAGGGGGTGCGTTGGAATGCTCTGTGGCGGCCACAGCCGGCAAGTGCATGCTGGCACGTGCATTGATTTGATGGGTACCAGCTTGCTGATGCGATGACATTAGTCCTGATTACTTAGGCTGCAAAGTGGTGGCGTTCCACGTCATTCCCCGAGCAAATTTATCCGTGGCAATACCTATGTTGCTCAACTAACTCATGCCACAGGTGGGTTATGGACGCGTCGGCGATAGCACGGGGTCGGCCTAATTGTTGATTCCCTTGGAAAGTGCCAGAACCAAGCGTACTCGTGGCATGGCTGTGACTTCAATACAGCTGGTGGGTCCTATTACGTAGTAGTCAGGAGCAGACCAAATGCTCTTGCGGTGCCACCAACGTAACCACCCTGGCGAACGAATCTCTTCCGAGAGGGAGAGATGCTGGGCGTTCAGGTGCCTGGTCAACTCCAAGGGTAGTAATAACGCTGACTGGCAGGAGGAGCCTCGTGCCGTGCTTTCGGTGGCCAGTGCATCAGTGCACACTACACTTCCCATCCGTCACAGTGCTACGACGGAAGGTGCTACGTGGCACGCACGATTCAACTGAAGCTTCGGCGATTGACAGAACCCCTAATGAAGCAGCAGCCCAGACAAAAAGGATTGTACCGTCTTTCCCGAATTCCAGGTGGCAACGATGGTACGCTAACCAATCGTATCTGGCACCACGTGCGGGAGCGCTGCATATTGAGTAGCCGGTCGCAACCAGGGGAGCTTCCTCTAGTCCACTATTGGAGTAGTGTAACTGCTAAGAAAGCACTATTTGAAGGCTTTGCAACACAGTTTTGGTCCATAGGGACAACCAGTGCATATAGCCGTTCTTGCAAAGCTGCTGGTGAGGCTTTTCAGGGTGTGCGTCACTCCCCTCTAGTATGGCGGCGTATAACACTGCATTCAAGGCGCCGCAAACAGACCGCTGCGCCACTCAAGGGACTTCCAATCTTAGTGGAGCGCACGCGTTACAGCGTGGTGCCTGGTATAAGAGACGGTCAGGGAGGTTCATTAATGGTGCAGGCCGTAGACTGAGGTCGTTCCAATACCTGAGCATGCCAGACTCACCCGCCTCATGAGGCCAGATAAGCTCTATTCAGCTAGCATGTGCTTCTTGAGTAGCAGAACTAATGAGTCTTCAGAAAGCCAGAACTTGAATGGTCTGCTTTAGTGTGCAAAGCCTATGGGAGCTAAGCTTCTCATCAACATGGCAGGAGTCTCCTCGAGGAATGCGCTGGCGGGGAAAGGCTCATTGTAATTATTCGTGGGTGCGAACAATCCACCTAATGTGATGGGCACATGTGCGAAAAAACTCAGCGTAGAGGGTGAAAACAACGCCGTTACTCACGGCCAGTTAGTAGGAATCGCCTGTCACAAAAAAGCGGGCGTCGACAGGTAAGAATGTCTGCTCAGTCTACAGCAGTACAGATTGTCCTGCTTTTTTGTCGAGGTTGGAAGGGCGGAGATGCTGCTCGGCGAGTAGGATTGAATTCCTGGAGGTGTGTCGAGCTGTCATGCGGTGGCAACGCTGCATTCGCCCAATTGAGCACGAGTAACTGGTGTGATTGAAAATTGTCAAGTTGGTAAGATGATGCACAAACTGAACCTGTGCGCCGTAATCTTTTGCGTTATGTGTTGGAGCACTGAATAATAGTTTGCTGTGCGCTGTCGAGGTGGGTGTGCGCTACTGTGACAAACTTGGCGTAAAGCGCATATAGATGCATTACAGCGCTTGCGCAGAAAGCGGAGCGAGCAGAGACCCACGCAGAGGCGTAAGGCGGAAATGTATTGTGTTGAACGTTTGTTGGTGTTGCTTTTTCTGTTCGTCAGCTACGCTATTGACTCGGGTCAGCATGGGCTTCAGAGTTGTTTTTTGTGACATCGCGGGCATGCCCAGCAGGACTACTCTTGTGCAAAGCTGTTTTTTTCACAAACTTCATTGTGCCACAGATGGTTAGTCAGCACCTCGGAACACGCACTCTGTCACTGCATCCCGAAGCCCACACACTTGTTGGCCTTGGAGGTTATCTGCGCATTCGGGTGCATGGTTTAAGTGGCTTGTATGCTTCGACTAGTTCTGCTGCTAACCTGAGCGCAGATTGTTTTTGGCGATGTAGTGCCCGGGATAACTTGCGCCAGCATGTGTCGGTTCAATGCATCTGGAAAGCTCTTGTCCATACTATTCTAGGCAAGCGCGTATGCAGTATTGCTTGGCACAATTCAAAATGCGGCTTGACGAAGATTGTGAGCAACGCCCGCCCAAGGGCGATACAGTACCAGAGCACGTTGGATGCAATCTCTCAGCGGTACCACGCATTCCGCTGTTGAGCACTTCCGCACACGTATACCTCTGCGCGGTACCCTATTATCTGCGCTTGTGGCAGTTTATGTCGTTTGCTGCCTTCATGCTCTAGAGGCTTGCTGGGGTTCCAGGGATCACGCTACCGAGTTACTGGAAAGTGCCAATGCCTTTGCCAGTTACTCGATAAAGTGTAATCTCAAATGCTGCGCTCTCCATCTGCACTAGACTTCTGGAAATGCTGCCGTTCCATTGGAAGCTTTGGCTTTGTTGAGCATTCGTGCTGTACAGAGAGCTGGCCATGGCAAAGGAATCACTGAATTTCGCTAGACAAGTTGACTGAGAACATTAATTCTTTCGGCCGTCATATGGACCTAAACCTATCTCACCAGGGGTCGTGCATGTCGCAGTCTCTATCGCTGCGTGTAATCTGCGGTGCAGCAAGTAGGCGCAAAGTTGGAATAATAGAAATTTGCAAGACACATGTGCATGACATACCAATATATTGCTTCCCGGTGTAAATAGGGACACCGAATTTCTATGCACGTCCTGTGGCTGTTTGCTTCTGCATGTAGGTACATTCGATGCAGCTCGCAAGAAGCAAAGGCTGACGGGACTAAAGGCTTTGAGTTAACTGCCAACGAGCCATGGTAAAAACCTCATACGTACATGATAAGCGCGGTTACGATCAGAAGATCCAAGGAAGCTTTATCAGGAGTGCAGGCCTCTGTATTGGGAAAACGGAACGTCGCGGATAAGAGGTCGTCCAATTTCAGAGACCGTTGGATTCATTGCCCTTTCTTGACGCACAATAATAATTTGGGTCATTTACTAGTAACAGGATTCACAAAGTGAAAAAAGATGCAGATCTAGTTTAATAAAGTGCATCGCATTGTAGTGACTGCAGCGGTTATTTTCAAGACTAGTCCAATATATTAAAGCTTCCGTCCGATGTGTTCTAAATTCGCTTGTCAGACAACCAACACTCTCTAGATTAGCTACAGAACAAATCTCGGCGCAGATTGTGTTTTCGTATATACCTGTTCCGCTTCGAGGGGCGGTTATTGTTGTGGCTGACGGGCAAATCTCGAGCGAATATCAACAATTATTTTCCTATATTGCATATCTGTCTTTTGTTGTCACTTTTGCAAAGTGAAATCATTTGTTTTGACCTCTTGTTATTATTGTACTCATAGGTGCATGCCTCGTCAAGTGCGGAGCGTGCAGCTGATTTTTTACCTTCTGTGAGCTGCCGGCATCACAATTGTGCAAAAGCTACCGACCATGCCTTCTATCTGCACTTAGCTTCGTGGTCTAGTGGTACCGTTTTTCTTAGGCTCATGCGCTGTCTCCCCCCTATTTAGTCGTCCGCGCTTGCATGCCGTCAAAGCATGTTATTCTAATGAGCATAAAACCGCGAACGTTCTCTCAAGGTAACCCCGAAATAGCTGTGCCGACTATGATTTGGGTTTGCATCTGTACTTCGAGTTAGTTGAGAATGCGTACGGGTTGAGAGACCAAGGGTGAAAGCGTCGGGCGAGGCAGTAGTTGCCTAGTTTAATGAAACTTGTCTCCAGACCAAGTATATGTAGTACGCGCCTGTCATGAAGGAATCTGCGCACAGGGGGTACGGCATCTGAATGCTCATCTGCAATGACCAGAGAACGAAGCCATTTTGGGCAGTACCTGGGAATTATAGAACTGGAATCGAGCGAGCGTACCTGGTCACTGGGAGTTGAGTGGGACGTATTAGATTCAAGGCGGAGCAGACTGTTGAATGCCTGCAGTAGCTTTATTTGCGTTTGTCCTAGTGGCCCTAGCAGTGTTAAACTTTCCAGGACCAAGCGTCAAAGTGTTGAGAGCGAGGGGCAGCTTCACGTGCGCACTGCGGCCTCTGCCAGGAAAAGAGCCCGTGCACAATAGCAGAGGGCTTGCCGTACTAGGTGCCCAAACCACCTTACATGTGCGATCTGTATACGACAGGGGTGCCTCGCGGTGGTAGTTTTATATGGCCTGGGTTGTGAACAAGATATTAGGGTTGAAGCGCTCCCGTGAGCAGTGTGCAGCAAGCATTCAACGCACATTTGACACTACGTACAGAGCTACGAAACCTTGGAAAGCAAGGCGGGCTGGCCTGCCCGCAACCCCGTTTCTGACCAGAGGTGAGGGTCCTGGTGTGCGTGAATTCAGGAGAGAAGCTAGGCTTTTCACCTTTGTGCGCGCGAGTCTCTGAAATTCGCGGAGGCAAAGGCGATTTGACTTGCTGTGCACAACTGTTTCCTATGGGTTTCTTTCTTGTAGGGCGAGGGTTACCTAACTTCGCAGCAGGTGCACACAATTTGAACTGGATGTATCTTCAGCATGTGCACATACAACGCATGATGATAGCCTACATGCTTGTAATGAGCAGTGTAAAGCATTGGGACAGTTGGTGCGTTGCCGCTCCAGCAATAAACGGCAGCTTTCTTGGGGTTGTCAAAGCGTTGGACAGATGCCTGCCGCATCCCTTGGCAATGAGGCTTGATGCTCATATCTGAAGGCCTCAAATTTCAGGGCTAGCTGCTGTGCGCGATAACTGCAATGTATGTACCTTGCGTGCGCTTCCTCTAAACCAGCTTCCGAGCCGATGTTATTTGGCTAACAAGTTACTTCCGAACAAACTGGCTACTGTGGTGGATTTATCATTAGCACTTTTGCATGCGCTAAGTTTTCCTCGTTGGTTTGGTAGTTAAGGTGACAAAGTAAGGAAGGGGAAACGTCGGACAGTAGATTGTTGAGGTTAGGCGATAGTTCTGGCAACAGTGCAGGGCACGCAGTTGCAGCGGCCACTCAGACTGTGCGTCATGGCATGCAAACGCATCCCAGTGCACCACCTGAACCACAAAGTGAGCTGCGTGGTACTGCAGAAAGTAGTAGTCTTATCGGAATATGTCGTTCACACACCGTGTGGGGCACAGTAGACTCCAATGCGACTCGCCTGTCTAGATAACCGATGCCGCATAGAATGAACTGCGGAGCTAATGGATGCCGTCTCTCCAGTCCGCGGTCCGAACCGAAACCATCCCCTTTTCCAGAGCAAGCGCTCCCCGTTCGGTCCGCGCATCAGGGCGGCATAGCAACGCATGCAGATATCTCCGTTTTTTGGACCAGCACTCTGCTCATCTGTCATTGTGCCCGCGGGCCAATATTTGCGAGATGTTTGCTGATGTAAAGGTATGCACTGGGAAGAAACTGAAGAGGCTTTTCCAGAGTCAGACCATGCAGTACACCACGAGATACGTATGCGTCGAATACTTGCGGCGGCGTGCAGACAAAGAAGCGGTGAACTACAGTCAAAGGAAAAACAGCAACAAGACGGTTGAGATTGTGGGCATCTGGGCATGCAACTCCCAGTGTCAGAAGCCATAACCACCCGGTGGGTTTTGACAACCGGTTCATCCCGGGTATCCTGTCGCAAGTAGGGATTGCTTTCCAGAAATGGCAACCGCGTAGTATAGCGCAACATTATCCGTGATCGTTTTTGCATCATGGTTGGAGCGATGGATGTTTTGTTTGGCGCGCGTGATTGAATTCCCGAATGCGTCTGGTTGGCATGGTATGGAAACCGTGGGCTGGCTCATTCTAGCACGGATAGGTCGTGTTATTGAGAATTTATTAAACGTTTTGTTCCACTGATGCTTTTTGTTTTTGATACACTGAGTTTGGTATTAGTGAGGGTGACACAGTTGGTAAGGCGATACCCAGACTGGCCTGATCGTCTGAGCTGGAATGCGTTGTGGTGTGTATTAGTGCTCTGAATAAGGTATTTATCTGCGTTGTAGGATTATGCGCTACCGTGGGAAAGTTTGATTATGCAATTACTTCATAGTTATGGCGGGGCACGCATCAACAGACGCGGAGCGGGCATGAAGAATTGTGTGGTGTTGAACGTTTGTTGGAACTAAGGTTTTGCTTGCTGGCTGCACGAGTGAATTTGATTAGGATGTTTTTCACAGTGTTTTACGCGGATTCTTAAAAGCATATTGAGTAGTCCGCGACAGACGCCAAGCTGTTTGATTCGCAATTTGTTTACTGCCGCAGGGCGTGCGTCAGGATCTCGACGCATCCACACGGTCGCTGCAGCATGAAACCCACTTCCGAGTTGGCAGCAGAGGGCCTTTGCAGCTATTGCCCCACGCGCCAAAGGGCCTGGCTGTTTTGACCATTCCCGCTAAAAAAAACAGGTTCCAGATGGAAGGCGATATAGTGCTAGGAATAGCGGGCGTGCTTCCGTGTATTTCGCGGAGTCCTATGCATTTTGCATGCTTTGGCGCGTCGTTGCAAAGATCCGTGAGGCTGGGGGTGAGCGGTGCTAAAGTGGGCCAAGTGCGTAACCTGAAGTGTCCCCTTCTGCTCCACTGCAATGCTTCTCCTGCATAAGGGCCACAGCTAGTCATTAAGCTTGTGTTGCCCGTGTCAGGTTTGTGTTGGGTTTTGCACATTGCCTTCGCTTACGCCAATAAGCCTTATTGCGTGCCGATATGTGCTTGTGGTGCTTACATGGCGCACGGCTTGCCTGTA
The DNA here is from genome assembly GCF_000499425.1 of Eimeria acervulina. Taxonomy (NCBI): domain Eukaryota; phylum Apicomplexa; class Conoidasida; order Eucoccidiorida; family Eimeriidae; genus Eimeria; species Eimeria acervulina. The sequence goes on from NW_013547212.1 coordinate 13,859, forward strand.
CGTAGACTAGGCTTTGAATCATGCAAAGTCTGCGTCCGAGTGCAATGCGTGTGATTTGTGATTAAATCGCACTCTGGTCCGTTTCCCTACACGAGAGACCAGGGTCTCTCGTGTAGGGAAACGGACCAGAGTGCAATTTGACAGGCGCGAATGTTGTTTGCGCAGCCCTTTGCTTCTTGGTCGTGAACGAACGTGTGGAGAGCTCGCCCATACTATATTAGGCAGAGGTGTGAAGGCTAGTTTGCCACAGCGCTGAATGCGGATTAACGAAGATTGTGAGAAAATACTTCCAACGTTCACAAGAGCGCCAGTGTATGTTGGATGCAACCCCCAAAAAATGTCACACAGTCTGTTTTTGACCAGGCCCCCGAGGTTCATTCATATGATCACTAACGAATGTCCATGGTTTCTGCATTTGTCGCAGTTTGCGCCGTTCGCTAATTTCATGTATTAGAGCCCTGCTGTAATTTGCACGTTAGCTCGACCGGACTTCTCGTGATTTGGGTCTGTCAGAGGCTATGGTCTCCATCTGCAGAGCTCTAGGTTTTTGTTGTTGATCCTTTGCGTCGTGGTGCAGAACAAGCCTATCCAAATCACGCATTGGTTTTCAACTGTCAGGATGTTGGTATCTGCACTCTCGTGCTCGCTTGACACGATTGTTGAAACATCGATTGCGTTGGCTGGTCTGCTGAACTAGGTGGCTGCCGGCACGTGGCGGCCAAAATGTCAACAACGCATGAATAGTGCGCATAACCGGTGCTCCGTTCATTCCGTGGTTCAGCAAGTGCGCAGCTATCTAGCAGCGTGAAATGCTGACAGAAATTGAAGCGTGGAAGCGCCAATGACCACCACGCATTGGGTTGTACAAACTGGGCTCTTCGACTGCAGTGGGTTCCTCGAAGACTTGCCACTGATTTAAGGAATTTCGCTGTTCTGAGTTTGTGTCACGCTGCAGAACTGGCCACGTCAGATGAGTAATTGGTTTTGAGGTATCGCAGCTTGTTCGAAGCATCGATGGTGCTAGCTGCTCTGTGGCAACACGGCAGACGAAGCGTGGGGATGAATATCAGCACAAATGTCAATGACAATGGAATATTGCACATCTCGGCTTGCACTTTGCTGCATTTGTCTCACTACAGGATGTGCGCGAATAGCTGGAATCATGGGATATTGACGGCAACTAAACTTTGGAAGCGCTGACCACTATCACGTCTTCGGACATAGAAATGGCCCTGCCTGGACCAGTCACAGCCTACAGCTTCGCTCTAGTTTTGGCGCATTTGGGCTCAGCGTAGGTTCCTTACGGCGGCAGCAAGATGGTGCATGCTAAGTTGAGCGTGCAATTTACTCCTTTTGGTTTGTCTTCTGCCAGCCGCATGGGCCACGACCACGCATGAACTGACGAGTACGCGCTTTGCCCTTTCTTCGGCGGACGCCTTGGCAGTAGGCGACTTTGTGTTTCTAGAAGCAATTTGTCCTTGAGGAAGGTGCGACTGACAGTTCGAGGTTGTGCCTGATTTGGTAGTCCTTGCACGCATCTCAGTGAAGCTTGCTGTTGCAAAGAACAGAAAGCCGCCCGATCTCTTTTGCCGTTTTGTTGCAGTAGGTCGCAAAACAGGCGATTTGCATGTGGTTCGTGGTTCCGTTTGCCGCATAGGTTGGGTCTGCATATATAAGTGTGTGTACGCTTCTAGAGGGGACGAAGCTGAAGAATGAGTCCCGGATTCGCGATATCTGGACTTTCTCTAGTTTAATGAAACATGTTTGTGTGGGCCTTCGGCTTGTTGCATGCATCAGTCATGGGGAAGCTATTTGTGTAATTTGACGCGTTTTGAGGCGGTGCGTTATAAAACCCTCGTATCCACTCATCTGAAGCAGTGGGCATGGCACTGCTCTTGTGCGGTGCGGTGGAACTGGGTGCAACCTCAGATTGGCGTGGAGCGAGAGACGCCTTGCACTGTGCAAAGCGCGGCTGGTGGCTTCCTTTGCTCTAGCACTATTTATGCCACTTGCAGTGTGGAACCCAGCAGCACCTAAAAGGAGTGGGTTAAGCGTTACAACCCTAAACCCTAAACCCTAAACAAGAAGCGTACGCATCGCGCACTTCTTGTTGTGGAATAGTCCAGAACAGCGCCAGCCTGTGTGAAGTATTGACGACCTTGGTATGCACTGTACGCGTGTTGTTAAATAAGAGGGCCGGGCTACGGTTTTTCATTAAATTGTGGATTGTCGAGTTAAGAAGCTGAATTTCCCCTGTTATATATTCTGCGACGTGAGCCATGCAACAGCCAGTCTGCGTGGGCATCATTTCTTAGCCTGCGGACGCTCCTCTGCGTGATGCAACAAAACATGCATGCGCATACGCTTTAGCTTGTGAAATAGAGAGGCCACCGCAATTATGGCCCGCCGCAGAACCTATGTTTGGCTTTAGTTTCGTTGTCGAGAATGCGTTGAAAGCATTCCTATGAAGAACGTACGAGTAAGACTTCTCTGCGTCTCGCCCACTCACAGCTTGTATTCGAAATTCTTTATACTTGCACTAAATAGTGTGGGGCTAAATTGCTTTCAGGAGGTACGCTGGGATTCTGAGAGTGCTTGGCAACATTTGGTGCCGGCCAGTAGCAGTCAGTGAAATGATAGCAGCAGTATCAGTTAAAGGCTATGGCTTTCAAAACGGCAACGGCAACGACTCCCGGAGGTAGTTCGCGTGTGCAGATAGTGCAGCGCTTGAGGTTAAGAAAAGCTAAAGGTAGAAGTTCCTTTGAATCAACTGCAAAATTCGGTAGTTGATTCAAACTGCCGAATTAGGCAGTTTGCTTTTGCCAACGGGTTACAGGAGAGCATCTGAGCGGCACTATAACATTGGGTAAACTTGTCGTTAGCGCAAGCGCACCTGCTGAGTGCTGCTTGCTATTGTAGCAGCACAGCTGACAAAGTAAAATTGGTGGGGTTCGGCACGGCAGACGCTTGGCGCTGACCGACAGTGCCTTTAACGCTGGCGGGCGTCCAGGCGAGTTAGGGGGTCGGTGGCGGCGTTTCAGAGCGTACGTCACTCCGTAACAGCCTGCAAACGCAGCGGAGTATACAACCCGTACCACAAAGTGAGCAGTGCTCCGCCGAAGCAGATAGCAATCTTATGGGAGGACGCCAGTTTTACTCCGTTGGGTATGGTAAAAGACTAATTCGGCTCGTCTGTAAGGATGACGGAGGTCGTGTAAAGTGAACTGTGGAGCGTAAGGCTGCGGTGTTTCCGGTCGCGGACCATGGCGAATCCACCACTTGCCAGGACAAGGGCACACCGTTCGGTTTGCGCATCAAGACAGAAGGCCAGCGGAAGCAAAGCTGTGCGTTTGCTGAATCAGCACTCGAATTGTCTGTCATAGTGTCCGCGCGCCAAGCTGTTGGGGGCGCAAAAAAGTGAAACAACTTGTCTTTAGTAATATAGGGCAGTAGACCAGGATATATCTACGCACTGATTGCTTGCGGCCGCGCGAAGTTAAATGCAACTGGTAGTGAACAATTTGACAGACCAGGATGTGCACCAGGAAGGTTGAGATTGTGGGCGTTGTGGCATGTTACTCACATCGTCAGAAGCCATGCCCACCCATTTTTGGCTGCTTAGTCGTGACAGGTAACCCGACCCACGTGGACTTTATTTACCAACAAAGAATGCTGTGTAGTGAACATCAATATGGATCGTGCGCATTACGGCATTGGGGCTGGAGATATGGATGCTTGTTTGGCGAATGTGGTTGCACTCCTAAAGATGCGTCGTGTTAACGCAGGACATCAACCCGGCGTTTGCTTCATTCTTACGTGCATAGAATAAGGCAATGAGGCTGCTACAGGAAGTAGGAGAATAGACAGCCTGACCTGATTGTGCTAGCCATAGCCCATCTCGCCGCATGTTTGAGCAAATGCGAGATAGCTGTGCGTTCCGGTGAATGCAAGTGCTCCTCTGGAAACATTTGATACTGTAAGTACTTCGTGCTCAAGGCGGAGCACGCAAAGGTAGATATGAAGCGGCTTCGTGGAAGTATGTGGCGGTAAACTGTTGGTGCTGCGGCTTTGCTTGCACCCTGCGTGGGTTAGTTCGCGTGGCACCTGGCAAAACGAAGATGTTCTCAGTTTGGGCTTCGTCAATAAGTCTCTGAAAGCAGCAACACTTCTAAATTTCGCTCAATTAAGTTAAAGTTTGCTGATGCTGGCTGAAACTGAAGGCATGTTGAAGTGTAGAAAGGCTCGCTTGAGTAGGCGGGTTGGCGAGGCCATGTTTGCTTGGCGCAACGAAGCAGGTTTCGTACTTGGTAGTCAGCTGTCGATTAACTGAATATTACCGTTTTTTTGCGTCTGTGCAAAGCTTAGCGCCAGATTTATTACGTCTCCAGCAGTGCCATTCACACGTCAAGCATTGCATTTACAAGCTCTGTGCTGCTGCAGCGAATGCGTCAGCCTCCAAGGCGGCGACGGAGAGCGGGCGCGGATCGTCATCTCGGATGGCTGTCTTTACCGTTACTCTCCTTCTGTGAGTGTAATGGTCCTCGACGAACTTTCTCGCCACGATGATTACAGATGAAAGTAGTTACAATCCTGTGAATGCATTGTTTGCGGCGGGGAGATCGTGGCAAGCAATGGGGTGACGCCGCATATTGTCTTGGACGAAGTACATAGGTTCAGTCCAAGCCTACAAAGTAGCAGCTAAAAACACAGGCTCCTGAATACGAGTAAGGTCTCACTCTATAGATCATCGAGCCTGTTGGTGTGGCGCTGTCAGCCTATTGTGTGATGCCATGGCTTTTATCGAGTGGGAACTGTGTATTCACGTCTGGCTTGCGACCATGATGACTTATCCAGGTGAGGTTTGCTCTGTTGTTGCATTACGCCGGTAGACCGAGCGCACACCAGCATAGTTGGGAGACCCCGTTGTAATCATCGCAGTGCCACGCTCTGCTGCTTGCTAGAAAAATACTGTAGCATGCATCGCTTGGTTGGGAGGAGGGGTTTGTTCGTCCGTGGCTTTAACTGTAGTGTCCCGAACGCGTGCGCATCGGCATAGCTAACGCCGATGCTATATCATGTTATACATTTACAATTAAAAACATAATAAAAGAGCAATAATAACCTGTTTCCGCATCTAAATATATTCAATATTTTTACAACTATTATTATTGTTAGATTTTATTAAAATGTTTACGCCTTCCAGATCCAGTTGTAATTAAACCTGCTACAATAATATTAAAGCTTCAACAAGGCTGACTCCATTGCCCATGCACTGAATTGCATAGTGCAGCGTGGTAGTGTCCCCACGTGGCTGAGGGATGCGTCAATGCCCTGTGTTTGCGGTAACCCAGTTTCTGTTGAAGTCATGCCACCTGAGGACACTAGCACCCCGACTTTGTGCCAATGTTTCATGACAGCGATGATCTGGAACGACAACAGTGTGATGCAAGGCCAGGAAAGCCAGGGGGGCGTGAAACGTAGTATATTACGTTGGTGTCGGTGCCAGACCCGTCTACAGCTTCCTTGTATGTCGAGTGGCGTAGGCGTATTTGTTAGACAATGCGCTGCTTTTGGTGTCAGCCCCGTCTAAATCTGTGTTGCTTGTTCAGTGACGTAGGCATGCATATAGTCGCAGTGCTCAAAGGTGTTGACGGCACCACCATAAGGTCATGAGCATTCATGGCCCCATCTGGACTACAGGAAGTAAGCGTATAGCCACGATAAGCGACGTTCGTAGACGGGGCGCCTTCATCATGTGCTTAGATTTGTCGATTGCACTCCCAATGCACGAAAAGTTTAAGGCTGTCCATAGCAGAACGTCTACTGAGGTTCTACAGAAGGTGATGGCGGTACACAACATGTACGCTAGCAAGTTTTTTCGTGTTGGGCATTGTTGGGCGCTGGTTCAGGCGAGGCAGCGGCGGTGGCTGACGAACAAGCGCACTAGTGGCCAACAGTCCTGTTGAATACCCCAGGGTTTCTTCTTCTCTGGCCATCTAGGGATGGACCGCAACAAA
>NW_013547211.1:0-2500 GCF_000499425.1 Eimeria acervulina
CAACGGGACTTGAATGGTGATTAGGGTTTAGGGTTTAGGGTTTAGGGTTTAGGGTTTAGGGTTTGCCTTGTTGATCAGGAAACCATCGAAGAGCAGCAACAAGGGGGCTGGTGTATGCAACGCCGAGCCCAAAGCCGTAGACGAGTCCGTAAGAAAGAAGAAAAGCAAGAAAATTAATTTTTATTGTTACTGAAGAAGTGTAGACACCCAAAATAAATATAAGACCCCCTGTCAGAGACACCCTGAGGTGTACGTACACCGCACACACACACACAGAGAGACAGACAGATGCGTAGATATGCTGCTCCTGCTGTTGCTGCTGCTGTTGCTGCTGCTGTAGCAACAGCAGCAGCAGTATAACAGCAGAAGAAAATGCAATAGAAGCAACAGCAGAAACACCAGCTGCAGCAACGGGAACAGCAAAAACAGCAGCAGCAACAACAGCAGCAACGGCAACAGCACCAGCAACTGCAGCACTAGTAACAGCAGCAACAGCAGCAGCAAAGCAATAGCAACAGCAGCAACAACAGCAGCACCAGCACCAGCAACTGCAACAGCAGCAGCAGCAGCAACAACAACAACAACAGCAGCAGCACCTGCAACAGCAGCAGCAGCAGCACCAGCAGCAGCAGCAGCAGCAGCAGCACTGTGCGTACACCCTGGGTCCTAATTTTCTCTCTAAGGCCCCACCGAGAGGCATCCCTATAGCCATGCTGCTAAACCCTGCTGCTGTTATCTTAGCAGCAGCAGCTAAGCGCAGCGAGGAGTTGCTGCTGTCTCTTAGATAAGAAATAAAATAAACAGCAGAAACCCCGAGTGTATAGACAGTTCCCAAGGCTACGTGCAGCAATACACCCCCTAAAACGCACAAACAACCCTTTATTAGAGTGCTCCTGCTGCTCCTGCTGCTGCTGCTGCTGCTGCTGCTGCTAGCATATTTAAACCCTTCTCCGTCATGCACCCACGAAGGGGGACAGCGGCCCAGCGATAGCGCGGGGTCAGATGAAGGCATCTTCTTGCTGCTGCTGCTGCTGCTGCTGCTGTTGCTGCTGCTGCTGCTGCGGTTGCTGCTGCTGCTGCCGCTGCAGTCGGTGAGGCACTGAGAAGACAAGGCGGCTCGAGGTGTACAGACAGCTCAACCGATCAAGAGTTGTTATTGAGCTCCTGAGATATAAAGACCCTAAACCCTAAACCCTAAACCCTAGCAGCAGCTACACGGGACTGCCCAGTGGCGGTGTCTCGACGGTGGCCCCCCGCCGCGTGCACGCCAAACCCTAAACCCTAAACCCTAAACCCTAAACCCTAGAGAAATATTCCTTTCTTCTGTTGGTTGTCTTGCATACATGTATTAATATTGCTTTACTGCAGCAGCAGCAGGCGGTTGCTGCTGCTGCAGCAGCTGTTGCTGCTGCTGCTGCTGCTCTCCCTGTCTCGTCCGAGGGGCCCCCTGGGGCTGCAGCAGGGGCCCCTCTTCAGGCTGGCCTTCTGCATGCAATACCCCTGTTTTAGGGTTTAGGGTTTAGGGTTTAGGGTTTAGGGTTCAGGGTTCAGGGTTTAGGGTTTAAGACTCAAACCAGACGAAGAGAAGGCCCAAGGGGAGAACTGCCGTCCCCTCATGCAGCGCAGCAGCAGCAGCAGCAACAGCAGCAGCAGCAAAAACAGCAACAGCAGCACCAGCAGCAGCAACAACAGCAGCAGCAGCAATAATAGCAGCAGCAGCAGCAAGAAGGTGGATGGCGTATGCATATATTTTTCTACTGTAGATACCCCTCAGCTGCCGTCCCCTGTTGGATCTCGCCGCCTAGGGTTTAGGGTTTAGGGTTTAGGGTTTAGGGTTTAGGGTTTAGGGTTTTAAAAGATGAGGGTGACTCGGCGGAAGAACTTTAAAAAGATTATGCGCTTCTACGCCACACACTTTGGAATACGGGAGCCCTATCAACTCATCGGTAACAAACCCTAAACCCTAAACCCTAAACCCTAAACCCTAAACCCTAATTGATGTGAAGATCCCAATGTAATGACGCCTCATCTTCATTCCCTCTTGTTTCTCTCTTCCTGTTCCGTTCTCCTGCTTGTTTTAGCGGCACCTGCCCTAGGGTTTACAGTTTAGGGTTTAGGGCTTAGGGTTTAGGGTTTAGGGTTTAGGGTTTGTTGTTTATGCAGTGGACGGGACTTTCGTTGCTGCTTGCATTCGTCATAAAGTGCATGCAGCAGATTTGCTGCCGCGGGTTCTTTGCGGCAAAACCCGCATGCGTCAGTCCAAACCCTAAACCCTAAACCCTAAACCCTAAACCCTCGCGTCAAGCACCCTAACTAACCACAACTCTACTAGAGTAAACCCTAAACCTACACCTTAAATGCCGATAATGCTGTTGGGGAGGCAAAACAGCTAGGGGATAAGGGTTTACGGTCTGGGCTTTAGGGTTTAGGGTTTAGGGTTTAGGGTTTGTGGTTTCAGTGGTGACCCCTTGTATTATGAAAGAACTCCGCAGCCTCCCTG
>NW_013547211.1:5000-19064 GCF_000499425.1 Eimeria acervulina
TCGGATGCCTTTAGGGGTTTTGTTTTTGGTGTTTTGTTTTATAATTATTTATTTTAAGTATTTAAATTAAACTCTAAATAAACCGACGTCTTGCAGCAGCAGCAGCAGCAGCAGCAGCAGGGGGCCCCCCATGCAGCAGCAGCAGGGGGGCCCCTCCTTTTCTTATGGAGGTGTCTGTACAGCTCAGAGATGTATTGACAGGCTGAGGGTTTAGTTTATTGCTTTTTCATTAAACTTTGCTTTAAAAAGACAACACCAGGCGAACTCAGCAGCGAAGGTTTAGGGTTTAGGGTTTAGGGTTTAGGGTTTAGGGTTTAGGGTTTGGGGTATATGTGGGGCGTCTTCCTGGGGTGTCAGTCATATCTGGGCTGCATTTTGTTTCTTCACATGCGTTATACCCTCTTGATCGAGGGTTTAGGGTTTAGGGTTTAGGGTTTAGGGTTTAGGGTTTACAATGGAGCTAGGGGGGTGCGCAGACAGCAGGACACCCTTAACGGCTCCTCCTCGTATTGCTAACCCCTTAAATATATCAGACAGTGCTAAACCCTATCAAAAGGGCTGGGCTTTAGGCGGTGCTTCTGAGCGCTCTCAAACCCCTGGGGGCCCCTGGGGGGCCCCCCAGCAACGGCCGGATGCTACGGGGTATCATGTTGCTTACGACGGTGCGCAGGGTTTAGGGTTTAGGGTTTAGGGTTTAGGGTTTTGGGGGTGTTAAAGGTTTAGTTTTCTCGTGGGCCTCACGGGTGGTGCGTAGACAGAAGAACTGTTTTCCTTCACACCGTTGGAGGCCGAGGGTTTAGGGTTTACGGATGATGAACTAGGGTTTAGGGTTTAGGGTTTAGGGTTTAGGGTTTGGTTGACACAGGGGACCCTCGACAAAGGAGCCGACGAAAGACAGAGTGGATATCAGTTTTATGTCTCCTTCTTTTCTTTGGTGGTTTGGGGGCCCTTTATTGTCTCCGCTACGTCTCTGATACTCCCGCCCGTAAACCCTAAACCCTAAACCCTAGACAAGCTCTTCTTAAACCCTCTCCAAACCCTAGGAGGCCCGGGGAGGCTGAATAGACCCTCTGCTCAAACCCTAGCCTGAAAGAACTGCAACTGCATTCTTTTAAAACCCTAAACCCTAAACACTAGCTAACGCAAGGCAAGCACTAACGCCCGTCTCTACACCAGCCCCTTATCGAGGGTTTAGGGTTTAGGGTTTAGGGTTTGGATTGTGTTGCAGCTTCGGCCCCTCAATCTCCGCAGTGTATCATATCCAACAGCGCCGAGTGCAATGCGTACAGCTTCCCGTCTTTCTTTTCAGGCAAACCCTAAACCCTAAACCCTAAACCCTGAGCAGCACGAGCGAAACAGCCGGTAGCCCTTCCGTGCGAGGGTTTAGGGTTTAGGGTTTAGGGTTTAGGGTTTTGAGGGTGTGCTGCAGAGGACATGGTGCGCCTTGTTGATGCTTCGCCTGAAAATAATTCCTTTCTCTTCCGGTCTCCGATGCCTCTCGCCCCAGGCGGAGGTCAGAAAGGGTTTAGGGTTTAGGGTTTAGGGTTTAGGGTTTTAGGGTTTTAGGGTTTAGGGTTTGGCTGCTGGAACCAGTCTTTCAGGTTGTAGGCGTTCAAATGTGTGCTGTTTATTGTCCAGATGGTGGCTGTAATAGGGCTTGCGTCTCCCCTACTTCTAGGGTTTAGGGTTTAGGGTTTAGGGTTTAGGGTTTGGGTGCAGGTTCTATCCTGATTGACCGCCTGAAGGCCGCCATGCAGCACCAAGCAGAGCTTGCGGGTTTTCAGCTGCCTGAGGCATTCGAACTTAGGGTTTTTCCTCTCGTTTGGGATGGACATAACAATGCTGTAAGGGTTTAGGGTTTAGGGTTTAGGGTTTAGGGTTTAGGGTTTAGGGTTCGGGGCTTTGGGTTTGGCAGTTGGGGGTTAGGGATTGATTTTGTGGTGTGGGATGCTGGGGTTGAGGGTTTAGGGTTTAGGGTTACCCCGTTTCAGGGTTTAGGGTTTAGGGTTTAGGGTTTGTGGTTTGCGCAGCTGAACGAGAGGTGCGAGTTGAGTCGAGAGGTTTGTTTGTTTGAGGGGAGCAGCAACTCTGCGGTGTCTGTACACCACTGGCCCCTTTACGGGGAAAGTGTAAACCCTTACGACGTCCCTGAACCGGTAGGGTTTAGGGTTTAGGGTTTAGGGTTTAGGGTTTTGGGGTTGGTGTGCCCCGGCATCGATGCCTGTCGTCAGTAGTTTCTAGGGTTTAGGGTTTGGGGTTTAGGGTTAAGGGTTTTTGCGCGTGGGTGCTAGGAAACGCCATCCACTGGCTCCCTAGGGTTTTAGGGCTTAGGGTTTAGGGTTTAGGGTTTAGGGTTTAGGGTTTAGGGTTTAGGGTTTAGGGTGTTGCAGAATCGCATTGCAATGGCGAAGAATTTGGCGTCGTGGTGCGGAGACTTCTTAGTACAGCGGGTAGACCTTCTTTATACGCAGCTGCATTTAGGTGCTGCTGCTGCTGCTCCTGCTGCTGCTGCTGCTGCGCCTGAGGCCGGTGCAGCAGCAGCACCGCGTACTCTTGCTGGGGTTGAGACTCAAGACAATCCGTCTACTGCTGCAGAAGCAGCAGCAACTGCTGCTGCTGCTGCTGCTGCTGCTGCAGAAGCAGCGAAGAATGCCCAAGCAGCAGCAGCATCGGCAGCAAATCTAGCAGCTGCTGCTGCAGCTGCTGCTGCTGCTGCTTCTCCATCCCACTCTGCATGCAATAAGTGCTCAAGCTGCAGCAAGATGAAGCACTGCCAGAAGCAGAAGCAGCAGCAGCAGCAGCAGCAGCAGCAGGAGCCGCACAAGGTTCACAATCATCATAAAGGCAAGCTGGAGGAGACATCGGCTGCTGCTGCTTTGACTACAGCAGCCGCAGCAGCAGCAACAGGAGTTGTTAGCAGCCCCACCAGCAGCACCAGCAGCAGCAGCAGCAGCAGCAGCAACAGCAGCAGCAGCAGCAGCAGCAAGAAGGCCACAGTGGTTCTGCTGCACTGTCATCATGGTAGAGACAGGACAGGTTTAATTGTCGGAGCCTATAAAATGAAGTACTTAGGGTTTTCGCTTGCAGATGTCTGGAGAGACAACCGAGTAAACCCTAAACCCTAAACCCTAAACCCTACTATTAAGCTCTATATGTGGCTTGCCTATCTACCTTTATTTGTATGCATGCATGCATGCATGCATGCATATATTTGCATGCATTTACCTGCATATCTTTGCATGCATATCTTTGCATGCATCTATTTTAATCTATTTTCATCTATTTTCATCTATTTTAATCTATTTTAATCTATTTGCATGCATATATATGCATGCATCTATTTTCATCTATTTGCATGCATCTATTTGCATGCATATATTTGCATGCATCTATTTGCATGCATATATATGCATGCATATATATGCATGCATCTATTTGCATGCATCTATTTGCATGCATATATATGCATGCATATATATGCATGTATTTAAATTGTTTGTATTTGTTGTGTTGTGTGCATTTGTTAGGCGTTGGGCATGGAGTTGTTTGAGGCTTTAAATTCTTTGCTGTGGTTTTGTTTATACTTGCAAGAGGGTTTAGGTGTACGTACAGCTGAATGCTTTGATATATATACAGAGCAGCAGCAGCAAAATAAACAGCTGCTGCTAAGTGCAAACGGAGAGGGCTTAAGAGATATACCCTGGCCTCCATCAAGGCCCCCAGAAGAGCTGCTGCAGAGACACAAGCAGCTGCAGCAGCAAGAGCTGCAGCAGCAGCAGCAGCTGCTGCAGCAGCAGCAAAAGTTGCAGCAACAGCAGCAACAACAGCCCAACAAACATGAGCTTTTCTTCAGGGGACCTGCTAAAGATAATCCCCTGCAGCAAGACCAGCAGCAGCACCCACAGCAGCAGCAGCAGCACCCACAGCAGCAGCAGCAGCAGCCACAGCAGCAGCAGCAGCAGCCACCGCAGCAGCAGCAGGGGGAGGTGACTGCTGCTTCAACACCTCTAAATGAAGGCAGCAGCAACAATGCAAGTGCTGGAGGAGGAGAAAACAAAGATGACGCTGCAGCAGCAGCAGCAGCAGCACCACGTGAATCAGAAACAGCAGCAGCAACAACAACAACACCCGAAGCAAAAGCAGCAGCAGCACAAACTCCCGCAGAAGCAGCATCACATGAGCAGCAGGCAGGCCCTGTCTCTGATGCAGCAGCACCAACAGCACCATCGCCAGCAGCAGATGCAGCAGCTTCAGCAGCAGGAGCAGCTCCAGCAGCAGCAGATGCAGCGGCAACAGCCCCAGCAGCAGAAACAGCAGTTCCAGCAGCAGCAGCAGCTCCAGCAGCAGCAGCAGCAGCTCCAGCAGCAGCAGCTCCAGCAGCAGCAGCAGCAGGAGGGAACTAGCTTGGGTTATATGTGGCCGTTCAGTTTGCTCTCAAAGCAGCAACGGCAGCAGCAGCAGCAGCAACAGCAGCAGGAGCAGCAGCAGCTGCTGCTGCTGCTAGTTAGTCCTTTGTTTTTGCTGCTTGCATGCGGGGAGGAAGCAACCCCACCAATAAACACATTTTTGATTGCGGGTTGTTGATAAGGAGACAGAGAGATGCAGCTGTCTCCTTGCCGCTGCTGCAGCGAACTGCATGCAGAATATCATGCACGCGGTGTACGTTCAGCTAGCTAGCTAGCTAGCTAACTAGATGGATAGATAGGTAGATATGCGTACAGTGTGTTTAGCTAGCTAGATAGACGTATACTCCAGCTAGCTAGCTAGCTAGCTAGCTAGCTGAGGATAGCTAGCTAGCTGGGGGCTGGCCTCGTTGAAAGATGAATGGATGGGGGGTTTAAAAGTAAAGTGAAGTGCAGAAGAGGTGAGAAGAAGACAGAGGGGCTCCGTCTCTGTGTGTTGCAGCAGCTGTTATTTATCTTGCTTTGAAGAACCCTAAAACCCTAAACCCTAAACCCTAATAATAGCAACAGCAAGCAAAGGGTTTGCTTGCTGTCCCTTTGAAGCAGCACGGCTTTAGTCTGCTGCTGCGGCACGTAGTAGGAAACACAACTGTCCCCTCTCCTCAGGGTCTACACAAACCCTAAACCCTAAACCCTAAGAAGCAAATAATCATTTGTTTGGCTGGTGAGGCTGTGTGTCTTCTGTTTGTTGGGGCTGTCTGATCCTAGAAGACAGCAGAAATTCAGGTGTACGTACACCTCAGATCCCATAAAGGGAAGGGAGAATCGCATTAGGGTTTAGGGTTTAGGGTTTAGGGTTTAGGGTTTTGTTTGCGGACCAACAAGGAGACCGCTACTGAAGTGCAGCACGACGGGTGTTTTAAAGGGCCTTCATTGTTTTTATTTTGTTTGATTGATTTATTATTATTTAATTATTTGATTATTTATTTATTTATTTATTTATGTCTCGCTTCTTTTCAATACGTGTGCAGGAAGACACAGGGGCCCCCTGGCCTCCTAAGGATGAAGAGTGTGTATATAAATAAAAGTTTATTAACAATGAAGATTCTTTTTTTAAATTATTTTTAAATTCAAATAGTTAATTTAAAAATAAATTATATAATTTATTTCTTCTTCTTCAGTGCTTGAGCTGTCTGTACACCGGAGAAGTCGCAGCCCTCAGAGGCGGCGGCGGCTGCGGCGGCGGTGAGGGAGAGAGCGAAGGGTTATTTTGCATTGTTTTTTTGTAAATTTAGTTGTAAATAATTGTAAAATATGTTTTATTTATTAAATTTGAATTAAAAATATACTTTTTTCTTCTTTTTACCCCCTGTTTTTGCTATTCTTTGATTGAACAGCAGCAGAGGCGCCGCTGCAGCGCCGAAGTTGGGTCTATACAGCCGAAGGTCTCTAAGGTAATTACTGCTGTATTTTCTTCTTTTACATTATTATTTATTAATTTTAATTAATTTATATCTTTTTTCTCATACATCTCAGCAGAAGAACCGCAGACAAAGAGGCCGCAGCAGCAGCAAATCTACTCTTCATTTAAGCAGCGCCCTGTGTTTCTTTTTCTTTTTAAGTTTTGTTTAGATGTACATACACCGCAGCTTCAACAGCAAACAACAGCAGCAAAAGAATATACATTTAAGAGAAAAAGCAGCACATATATATCTCTGAAGCGGTTTATATAGGGGCTCTTAAAGACAGCAACAGAAGCAAGACAGTAAAAAACTATAGAAGACAAAAGGAGACAGTTAAAAAGATATTAAAGAAGGAAGTGCAGACAAATTAAAAATATATAAAAGAAGTTCTTTGCTGTTCAAACAGAGACAGACGGAGACAATAATAAAGATATAACAAAGAACAAGATATCAGAGAAGACGAAAGGCAATTAAATAAAAAGATTAAAAACATAAAAATAAATAAAAATAAACAAATAAATATTAAAAAAATAAAGAAGACAGAAGGAGACACAAAGAAGAGACAAAAAGAGACAGAAGAAAGGCACGGGGGCTTTACTTTATATATCTCTAAGAAGAACAACCACTACTTAACCTCTGACGGAGATCTGCTTCAAACCCTAAACCCTAAACCCTAAACCCTAGCCATCTTCTTCTTCCTTCTGGCGGGAGAAGATGGGGGCGGGGGTTTCTTGTCAGTGTTTTGACTCTGAGAAGGGAGACAACGATACTGAGTTTGCGCCTAACCAGCAACTAGCAGCAAATGGAGGGGTGAGGGTTTAGGGTTTAGGGTTTAGGGATTAGGGTTTAGGGTTTAGGGTTTAGGATTTAGGATTAAAAGAGGGCTTTGTAGCCACTTGCATAAAGCAGATAGGTACCCTGTCTCCTGCCGTGTGGGAGACAGTTCGGTAAGCAGGGTTTGCGGTGAGGGTTTAGGGTTTAGGATTTAGGGTTTAGGGTTTGGGGTTTCTGTGGTTTTGTACAGGCGACTTCCGCGAAGACGACAGTGCTGAGTGCGTGCAGAAGTTATGGGGTTTAAGGTTTAGGGTTTAGGGTTTAGGGTTTAGGGTTTATAGCGCATAATACTGCGTGTAAATTGTTAAAGATTAACTATTGATTGTAAATTGTTTCCTATTTCCTATTAATTGTTTACAATTTCCTAATTAGGGTTTAGGGTTTAGGGTTTAGGGTTTAGGGTTTAGGGTTTAGGGTTTAGGGTTTGCGCACTAGGCGGGGGAGTGCAGTACACGGGAGAGCTGAAGAACGGCGTCAAAGAAGGGTTTGGGGTTTTGCTGCGGCCCTGCGGATCGAAGTTCGTCGGCTACTTTAAAAACGGTGTCGCAGAAGGAGAGGGGACCTTTCAGCACCCACTAGGTCTGCTGCTGCTGCTGCTGCTGCTGCTGCTTATGCTGCTGCTGCTGCTGCTTATGCTGCTTATGCTGCTTATGCTGCTGATGCTGCTGGTGATGCTTATGCGGCTTATGCTGATGCTGCTTATGCTGCTGCTTATGCTGATGCTGCTTATGCTGCTTATGCTGCTGATGCTGCTGCTGCTTATGCTGATGCTTATGCTGCTGGTGGTAATACTGCTGCTCGTGGTGCTGCTGCTGCTGCTTCTAGTGCTGCTCTTGCTGCTGCTGCTGCTGCTGTGGGGAGGGTCGAATGCCTTTGTCGGCGCCCAAGGCCCAGATGAGGCGGGGACCATCAAGAGCACCTAGGGTTTAGGGTTTAGGGTTTAGGGTTTAGGGTTTAGGGTTTGGTGTTTTAGGAGACAAGTATGAAGGGCAGTGGAAGAATAATAAAGCACACGGAAGGGGCCGCTTTACGCATGCAGATGGCTCTTACTATGATGGTAAACCCTAAACCCTAAACCCTAAACCCTAGGTCTAGCTCAGACCCTTTTGCTTGACTGGCTCTTCTTCTCTCACCCACTACTACTATTACTACTACTACTCCTCTGCTGCTGCTGCTGCTCTGTTGCTGCTGCTGCTGCCGCTGCTGCTGCTGCTGCTCTGCTGCTGCTGCTGCTGTTGCTGTTGCTTCTGCTGCTGCTGCTGCTGCTGCTGCTGCAGGCGAGTGGGTCTACGACTATCAAGAGGGTTACGGGGTGGAGCACTGGGCTGACGGCAGCAGCTACAAAGGCGAATATAAGAAGGGTGCAAAAGAAGGTGAAGGTGTCTTCATGTGGCGAGACGGCAGTGTTTATCGAGGACAGTTTAAAGATAATAATATTCAAGGGTTTGGGGTGTACACCTGGGCTGATAATAAACAATATACAGGTACTTCTACCCTCACTTCTCTTCTCTACACTTTTTATATCCGTTTTCGCTCTTTTCGCCGCTTTTATTTTATATCTTCTGCGGTCTAATATACATGCGTATTATTTATTTATTTATTTATTTATTTATTTATTTATTTATTTATTATTTATTTATTTATTTATTATTTATTTATTTATACAGTTGCTTTGATGAGAAGCAATATACTACATTTTCTTTTTATTATTATGTATAATTATATTATTGTTATAAACATATATATTATTATATATACATATTATAATAATTAATATTATTTATTATATATTATATTATCTACCGTATTATATAGTATATATTATATTATCTACTCTAATATATATTAAATAATCTATTAAGATATATATTATATTATCTACTGTAATAGGGTTTAGGGTCTCTATAGGCTAGGGTTTAAGGCTCGGATTATAGGGTTTAGGGTTTAGGGTTTAGGGTTTGTGAAGTGTCTCTACAGGCCAGTGGGTTAATAACCACATGGAAGGCCAGGGCAAAATGCTTTTGTCTGATGGACGTGTTTATGAAGGCGGTTATCGAGCCGACAAGAAGCACGGCAAAGGTCCTCTAAACCCTAAACCCTAAACCCTAAACCCTAGAGCGTACAAGGACCCCAACTTCGTGTGCGCTGTTTCTGCCTGCATTCTTCTTCATTGCGCATCTTTTGCCTCGAACCCCAGGGTTTATGGTTTAGGCTTTAGGGTTTAGTGTCTAGGGTTTAGGGTTTAGGGTTTAGGGTTTAGGGTTTAGGGTTTGGGTGCAGGGAAGGTGACGTGGCCTGACGGGCGGTGGTTTGAGGGGGAGTGGGTAGACGGGAAGCAGCACGGCTTAGGCCGATATTATTCTATTGAAGGAAAGGCTGTCTCTGAAGCAGAGTGGCGGTTTGGAAGGAAGATATCCGTCACAGAAGGTCTCTAAACCCTAAACCCTAAACCCTAAACCCTAATGAACCTCCGGGGGTGGTATGAGGGAGTGTGCTGCGCTTCAAGCGAGTTGTTTATGAGTCTTTGTATGTGGCTCTTAGGGTTTATCTTGAGGGTTTAGGGTTTGCTAGGGTTGTTTCGAGGGTTTAGGGTTTAGGGTTTTAGGGTTTGTTGGGGTTGTTTCGAGGGTTTAGGGTTTAGGGTTTAGGGTTTGTGGGGTGTCTTTGCTGCAGCACCTGTAAACACTCTGCCTCCCTCTACTGCCTTGGAGGCAGCAGATGAAGAAAAGAGACAGCTTCTCTCTTCTGGAGGCCCCAACAACAACGGTGTCTCCGAACAGCAGCAGCAGGAGGAGCAGGAGCAGGAGCAGCAGCAGGAGCAGCAGCAGCAACAGGAGCAGCAGCAGCAGCAGAGCCCAGACAAACAAACAACGAGAAAGGGTGGAGGTTCGCATGCACGATGGAGGAGAGACAAATCAAAGAAAAAAGAAAAAGCAGACGAAGATGAGCAGCAAGCCCCTTCACCCTTACCGGCTGCAGCAGGAGCAGCAGCAGCAGCAGCAGCACCTGATACGAATCAGGCGAAGAAGAAGAAAGGGTTTTCTTTATTTGGGAAGAAGGATACGAAGGCTTAGCATATTAACTTTTAGTAGGTTTTTAATGTTTCATGCATGCATGCTGCTAACTTACTTCTTGTTTATTCTGCTGCTGTTGATGCTGCTGCTGCTGCTTTTGCTGCTGCTGCTAGTGTTTTTCTTAATGCGGCAGTCGATACTTCAGTTCTTCTTTCTTCCCTCAAAGGCAACTTTAATGTTGGGCTGCAGCAGCAGCAGCAGCAACAACATCTGCAGCAGCAACAGCAACAATAGCAGCAGCAGCAGCAGCAGCAGCAGCAGCTTGCGCTGCTGCTGCTGTCCTACGCGCATGCAGTCTGCTTCTGATGTACTGCTGCAGCACCAAAGGGAGACCGAAGCCGTTTTGTTTGCTGCAGGTTGTTTTTCTTTTAAAGCATTTTTGTTTGAGATGCACGCTTGTTCGCCTGCCACCATTCGCAAACCCTAAACCCTAAACCCTAGCCACACAGATCAAACAAGGAACAGGCAGTTGCGCTGCGTTCATAAGCGGAGAGAGAGGGCTATAGAGATGTGCAGTTAAGACTTTAAACTATCTATACACCCCAACCAGCACAGTTTCTGATGTAACGGTTTAGGGTTTAGGGTTTACGGGGGGCAGCCGGGTGTATCGACAGCTGTCTCATATAGTTTAGGGGTTAATGCCTAAGTACATAAAAAGAGAAGAGGAAAAGATATAAATGATATATCGCTAAAGAAACCCTGGGGTGTCTGTCCTTCTCTCTAAGCCCCAACTGCATGCATGCATGCATGCATGCATGCATGCAGAAAAGCTTTTAGGGTGAATTAGGAGGCCAAATGTTGTGCTGTACGGTTGGGGTGTGCATACACCTCAACAACTGAGGCAAGCAGCACTGGAGGAGATAATAGAGAGGGTTTTACTTTTGAATGGCAGCAATTAAAAAAAAGATAAGGGCAGCATTATTTGTTTGGTGGAGACCAACAAAACAAATAATTAAATAATAATATTTATCATTACAGTGCATATAATAGTATAATATATATTATTATTTATCATATATATTATTTATAATAATCTGTCCCCTTTCACATAATAATATATTTTACTATTTCATAATATTATATAATATATATTATATTATATTATTACATGAAAAGAGGCAGACGTTGAGGGAAGAAGGCAAAGCTAAGTGATAAACAGAAGTTTAAAGTTTAAACTACAAACAGCCAGACAGTACAATGCTCAACGACAACAACGCATGCAAAGACAGCCCCGATTATTCGCCTCCAAGTGAACGTAATCATGCATGAATGCATGCATGCATGCATGCATGCATGCAGATGCCGCTTGTTCCTAATTCTGCTGCGCCCTCAATACTGCAGTCTTTTGTGTGTCTTACGTCTGTAATAATTCGATAATAACAGCAGAAAAGCGATAAAGCTACCGGTTTAGTCTTAGTGAGTGATGTTTTAAGCGGAGGCTTTCAGACTGATAAGGGAAAAGAATAAGAAGTTTGCAAAACTCACGTTTATTTCAGCTAGTCGAACTCAATGTACTGCGTGAGGAGCGACACCCACAGAGGCGATCTGCACAGACACTGCAGCAATTTCTGCTGCGTCTTCATAAGCAGACAAAGACAAAAAATAATAATTAAATCGATTAACTCTGCAGCAAACCTCCCGATCTGCATTAAAGAAGTTTTGGGGAAACCTCCGTGCGGGGTAGAGGGGCCCCGGGGCCTCGCCGCAGGGGGCCTCATATGATCATAAGAAGTGAATATTCAGCAATTGTTGTGCTGCGATGATTGCAAGCTTTGAAATTAAGTATAAACATATATCTTTTGGAATAATATTTTGTCTTTTTTCTGATTTCGCCACTATCTTCTGCTTTCTTTCGAGAAGATACCCGCAACATTTCGTGTTTCTGTTTCAGCTTTCGATTTGCTGGGGAGGGAGCGAAGATACACCGCAGGGGAACTTCGGCGGTAATTGGCTGCTTATTTCGATTTTTAGAGAAAATAATGAGAAATATAACTATAATTGTCGGTAAATAATGGAAGGAATTGCTGAATTTATGGCGTTTGGCCGCAAGATCAAGAAGTTGAAAAGAGCGGGTTGGCTGCGGTATATACACCCAAGCGATGCAGAAAGCGTCGCCGATCATTCTTTCGGAGTTGCACTTCATTTTCTTGCATTATCTGACGAAAACCTGGTTGTAAATGGCAAAATAGCGGATAGAAACAGGTTAGTAAGTAATATGCCGTCGTCTTCCCTGATGAATACCTACGTGCAATGCAGAATCTTGATCTTTTCGTGTTCTTTCCGATGTCAATGAAGTTGAAATTCATAAATTCAAGTATTTCATATAGCGCGAAATTTATATTTCCCGCATCTTTCGGGGCTTTTGCAGCGAATTAGCTGAGTTTTTCAACTGCTTTTCACCTCCTGTTTCGGTAGAAGCCATTCGTCTTCACTATTTATTTTCATTCAATTTCCCGCTTCCTTTCGGTCTATTGCAGGTGTACGATGATGGCCGTTGTGCACGATCTTGCAGAGTCGATCGTCGGTGACATAACTCCCCTTGACCCGATCACTCCTGAAGAAAAAGCAGAAAAAGAAAGAAATGCAATTCAGTCTATTTGTAATTCTTTAGATTCCAAACGCGCACAAGAACTCATCGGCCTCTGGGAGGAATATGAAAGAGGTACACACAGCACATCGAGCACCAGAGATAAAACAAACACAATTAATAGCAAATTCGAAAACAATAACAACAGCAACAACAGTAGATAAGATAACAGATACGTGCTGTCTCTGCTCTACAGGAGAAACCCCTGAGGCGATGCTTGTCAAGGATGCAGATAAGCTGGATATGATTACGCAGGTAATGAGATGATTTGTTTCCCATTATTTGTTCAGGGTTCAGGTCTTAGAGTTTAGGGTTTAGGGTTTAGGGTTTAGGGTTGGATTTACTTCATTCTGTATTGTTTCCGTGGGAGTATATCTTATCTTTTAAAGTTGTTTCTTTGATGTGTACACAGCACTTGCATTTATATTGCAATAAAACCCAATGAAGCCTCAGCCCTCGCTCGATCCCTTTGCATTACTTATCTTTGTATAATCTTTGTTTGTTTTGCAGGCATTTGAATACGAAAAGCGTCATGGAGTTTGTCTTGAAGAGTTTTTTATTTCAACTGAAAAAATATTTAAAACGCCGGCGTTTAAAACCCTCAACGAAAACCTTCGAAAATCGCGGAGCGCGTTTTTTAGCGATAACCCCAAAGCCCAGGCTAAACCCTAAACCCTAAACCCTAGAGTAGTGCACATACACCTGGAGTCCTAAACCCTAAACCGTTGAGGGTGTATGTACACCTCACGCAGCTAATAATAAACCCCTGCAAACCCTAGACTGTTAACGGCATGCTGTAGGGTATATACACTCTAAACCCTCGGCTGTAGCCCTAGACTTCACTTCACTTCTAAACCCTAAACCCTTCGATTTAAACCCTAGACTGTAAACCCTTAGTAAACAGAAAACCCTCAGTTAATTTGATAGATAGATTTTAAAACGCAAAGCGCTATCCCTGCATGCACTGCATGCCTCGAGGTGTATGTACACCGCAGGCTGTACATCAACGGCTCAGAATTTCTTTTTCTCCCTCCTCTCCAACTTTTACTTTTTTTATATTCTCTGTCTTATAAACCCCCTATTTATTTCATTTAAATGAAGCGGGAGGTCTGCAGCAGCTAGCTGCAGCAGCTGCAGCTGATACCTGTTGCTGTTTGGGGCAGGAAGCCAGCTGAGCTAGCTGCAGCTGCAGCTAGCTACAAGCTATAGTACACACAAACACAATAAGTATATATATTCTATACATACATACATATATGTAGAATATATGCGTATATATATGCATATATACAGAATATATATATATATATATATGTATACATATATATATATATTATATATATAAATCCATATACATATATGTATATGTATATATATAGAATATATAGAATATATATATATATATATATAGTGTGGTCCCTGTCCCCCTTCTGTCTCGTTTGCGTTTAAGTAAACACCGGAAGACGGCAATGATTGATTGTTTTGCATATTTAGAATAAATAATTTGGATTAAGGCGACGTAATAACAGACATTATTATTATATATCTCGTGAGGTGTATAGTCAGCTGATAGTGGACCCCTAAGGAAGTAGTTTTGTTTAGTATGGGCTAAGTAGAAGTAGGAGTTAATATATATATTAACTTCTATTCAACTATAATATAATATAATATAATATAATATAATATAATATAATATAATATAA
>NW_013547210.1:0-19036 GCF_000499425.1 Eimeria acervulina
TATATATATGTATATATATATACATATATATACATATATATATATATATATATATATATAGTGTTGGCGTATATACACCGCGCACCTCCCGCTGCGCTCTCAATGCCTCAGGTGAATAGAGAGAATAATTGAGGCCTTAGAAAATAGTAAATAATTTTAAAAATCAAAGTTAAATAAATAAAATAAATAAACTCTTTTGTAGAGTTTATTGGGCCCTAAGAGATGAGAAGAAGCCTGCGGGGTGTACGTACAGCTCGTAGGGTATGTAGATATGCGTCGCTATAAATTTTGTTGTTTCTTTGCAATAAATTAATATAAAACGATTAAAATTTTGAATATATTCTTTAAGGAAATAAAAAGTTTGTTCTACAGCAGAGGGCTTTAGTAAAGGCGCAGCAGCAGCAGCAACAGCAGCAGCAGCAGCAGCAACAGCAGCAGCAGCAGCAGCAACAGCAGCACTGCGCCACTGGGGTGTCGCGGGTGCCGGGTTAAGGAAAGGATGAGTTTGTGTTTCTAATCTTTTTCTGTGAAGCGTCTGTTGAAGTTTTCTTTAAAATGTTATATAGATAGGCTTTAGAGCTGTCTGTATTTGCTTCGTTTTCTCCTAAGCTGTGCGAGTGCTCATACATCAAACGATGGAGGCCAGACTTGTAGATATGCAGCAGCAACAGCAGCAGCAGCAGCAGCAGCAGCGGCAGCAGCAGCAGCAGCAGCAGCAGCAGGAGAAGCATAAGCTGGGGCATATTATTTTACAGCTTCTTCTCCTCTTTACTCTTCTCTCTCTTAAGCAATGACATTATTATATTTATCTCTTCTTCGCATCGTCTTCGCTGCAGGGCCCTTAGTAGGCTTCTGATGGAGTCGGGTGGTGTGCAGCCCCGCGTAAGTGCTGCTTTAATAAAAATATAAATTTTATTTACTTTATAACAAACAAGCTATTAAAATCTACTATTGAAACATACGCTACTACTACTGCATGCAACGCTACCAGACGGGGCCCCCTCAGCTGTCTGTACAGCTGCATGTGGGGGATATCATAGAACTCTCTTACTCTTGTCTCCTTCGTTTGCTGCTCTTGCTCCTAGAGGCAGCAGCAAGAAGCAGCATACAGCAGCAGCAGCATCAGCAGCAACAACAAACAGCAGCAGCAGCAGCAGCAGCAGAGTTGCTTAGGTATACTGTCTATATATATATATATATATATGTATGCGAGCAGCAGCATACACTTGCTGCTGTTGCAGCAAAGCGTCGTATGTCTGCAAAGTTTTATTCGTTCTTGCTGCTGCTGCTGCTGCTGTTGCTGTTGTTGCTGTTGGTGCTGCAGCTTCGTTCTCGTAGGCTTCAGGCTATAGCGCGTCGCTCTTATCGAAGTCTCTCCTCTTCTTCTTCTGCTGCTGCTGCTATTAATCTGCTTGGAGTGTCTCCGCGTCTGCTGCGTCGTCTGTCGCGTGTCCCCCTGCTGCCGTGGAAGGCATTCAGACAGCCGAACATCTGTCTCCCTGTTCGTCTGTCTCCTTTCATCTGTCTCCTTTTGTTTTACTCTTTATCTCTTATTTCTGCTGTCTCCTTTTGTTTTACTCTTTATTTCTTATTTCTGCTGTCCCCTTTTGTTTTACTCTTTATCTCTTCTGTCTCCTTTTGTTTTACTCTTTATCTCTCCTTTCATCTGTCCCCTTTTGTTTTACTCTATCTCTTCATCTGTCTCATTTTGTTTTACTCTTTATCTCTTATTTCTTCTGTCTCCTTTTGTTTTACTCTTTATCTCTTCTTTCTGCTGTGTCCTTTTGTTTTTATTTCTTCTTTCTTCTGTCTCCTTTTGTTTTACTCTATCTCTTCATCTGTCTCATTTTGTTTTACTCTTTATCTCTTCTTTCTTCTGTCTCCTTTTGTTTTTATCTCATCTTTCTTCTGTCTCCTTTGCTTAGTCTGCTGCTGTCTGTCTGTCTCTCTCTGTTTTACTGTCTCCTCTCTTCTCTCTTGCTCTTTCTCCCTTCTTTTCTTCTTTCTCTGTCTCCTTTATCTCTTTCTTTCTGTCTCCTTGTCTCTTTTATCTCTCTGCCTCTCGTTTTTATACATCTCTCTCTCTCTCTCTCTCTCTCTCTCTATATATATATATATATATATATATGTATATGCATATATATGTATATATATATATATATCTTTATATCTTTGTTTTTATATTTATCTTTCTGTCTCTCATTGTTTATATATCTGTCTCTGTCTCTGTTTCTGTCTCTTTCTTTCTGTCTCCTTTTGTTTTGTCTGCTCTGTCTGTCTCCTTTTTCTGTTTATTTCTTTTGCTGCATCTCTCTGTCTCTGTCTCTGTCTCCTCTCTCTTTGTTTATTATATATTATATTATTATATCTGTTTATTATATATCTTCCTATGTTTATCTTTGTTTGTTTGTTTGTCTTAGACTGTCCCCAAGTTAAAGACGTCTCTCTCTCCTGCTGCTTCTCTCTCTCAAAGAAAAAAACAGCAGCAACCCAGGAGGAGACATCAAAAGATTAAGGCTAAGGAGGTATGCTGCTGCTGTTGCTGCTGCTGCTGCTGCTGCTGCTCTTGCTGCTGTTGCTCTTGCTGCTGCTGGTCTTGCTGCTGCTGCTTCTCTTGCTGCTGCTGCTCTCGTGGCTGCTTGTGCACTCGAAGGCGTCTGCGGCTGCAGCAGTCATTATCAGAGCAGCACATCATCTGCTGCTGTTGCTGCTGCTGCTGCTGCTGCTGTTGCTGCTGCTGCTGCAGCGGCCTACACCTGCTCCAGGATCGTCAGGCTCTTGGGTTTCTGCTGGGAGAGCATCAAGAGAGACATCTTCTAGGAAGGGGTGCAGCAGCCCTCAAGACGCTGCTGCTGCTGCTGCTGCTACTCCTCTGTCTCCGCTTTCTTCTTGCGGGGCTGCTTCTGTTATTAGCGACACTAACACATTAAGAAGCTGCAGCAGCAGCAGCAGAGGAGACTCCAAGCGGCACTCTCAACGCAGAAGTGAGGCTTTAGCACAGCTAGCTAGCTAGCTAGCTAGCTAGCTAGCTGCCCATCTAGCTAGCTAGCTAGCTAGTTATGAGCATCTAGCAAGCTAGTTAACTACCTAGTTAACTACCTACCTAACTACCGAGTTATATATGTATCTATCCAACTAGCTAGCTAGCTAGCTAGCTAGCTAGCTAGTTATCTATCTAGCTAGCTAGCTAGCAGTCTCTTGCGTATGTGTTTGGTTTGTGTGTGCGTCTTTAGGAGACAGTTGGGGTGTAGGTGTTGCTGAGGGCTCTGGTGGGGGGAGAGCAGGAGGAGGAGGAGCAGCAGCAGCTGCTGCTGCTGCTGCTGCAGCAGCGGGTCCTCCGCCTGAGTATTCTGTGGTTCAGGGGTGTAGACCGCGTATATTCTTTATAACATTAACATCAATAAAGAAACAAACAAGTCAGAAGCTAGCGAAGACAGTTGCTGATAGAGCTCTTCCTTGTTACGCTGCTGCTGCTGCTGCTGCTGACTCGAACAGCTCCCAGACATCTTCAGCGAAGCACGAAGACGGAAGCACTTCAACATCTGCTACAGATAGAGGCAGCAGCTCCTTTGCTGCTGGCAGCGGGGGGATCCTTATGACCTCCGCTGCTGCTGCTCCTGCTGCTGCTCCTGCTGCTGCTGCTGGAGACGACGGGGGCAGCTTCGTCGTAGAGCAGCAGCAGGCCGCAGGGCGCCAGAAATGAAAAGAAACGCAGCAGCAGCAGCAGCAGCAACAGCAGCAGCAGCAGCAGCAATGCAGCGGAAGCGCTGTAGCTGCGGGGCGCTGGGGCCTGCTGGGTTTGCAGCACCGCTTGAGTAGCGGTTTGCTGATGTTTGTTTGCTGTCTCCTTTTTGTAGTTTCTGTCTCCTAAATTGTCTCTGGTGAGACGAGAAGAAGACAGAGATGGCGTTGGTTGTTGCAGCAGCAGCTCGTTCTTGCATGCATTAGCAGCAGCAGCAGCAGCAGCAGCAGCAGCAGCAGCAGCAGCGAGCCAGCCAGTACACACGAAGGAGAGGCAAGAGAAAAATTAAAAGCCTTCTCTATTTTTTAATTGGGTTGTAGGAATGTGAGAGACAGTTCAGGTGCGCAGACACCGCAGAGAGGATTGTCTGAAGGCTACGCCCTCTGAGGTGTACGTGCAGATGCTGCCGCAGCAGCAGCAACGGCAGCAGCAGCAGCAGCAGCAATGCAATCAGCAGGCTGCTGCTGCGGTGCTATTAGTTTTTATGTCGAGTTTCTTTGCGAACGCTCAGATTAATTCTACTTGTTGTTTGTTTAACCCCTTTCTACTATAATATATATATATATATATTATATATATATATTTTATTTATCTTTTCATATATTAGTGTACAAGTCTTAGGAGCAACGCAGCAGATTTATTTAGTTGAAGTCGATTGCTGAGGAGACGGTTAGTCTGCTGTCTGTGAGCATTTGCTTTGAAGGTAAAACCATAGGGATTAGTAATTTATTAGAATGCATGCAGAGGCTGTGAGAAACCAGCAGCAGCAGCAACAGCAGCGGGAGGAGGGGCAGCAGCAGCAGCAGCAGCAGCAGGAGGCTTCAGGCGGTCAGCCGCTTTGAAGTTTGTGTGAAGTTGTGCTCAGCGATTAATTAAATTAAACAGCATTGGGGTGTACAGAGGCTGGATGCGGAGAGCGCTGTAGAAGTATATTCTCCTCGCCTCAGTTTATAATATAAATGAGCTAAATAAGAAGAAGGCTGCAGGAGGAAAGATAAACAAAGTGCTTTAAGCATTATATTATCTATAGTGGCTCTGCCTTTATCATGTAAATATATATATATATATATATGTATATATATATATATATATATATATGTATATGCATATATTTTGTATATAGTACACATCTATTACTGTAGTGTAATACTCCCTACTAGATATTATGTAAGGCATCTTATTAAACATTGTCCGCTATCAAGCAATAATAATAATAAATAATAATATAATATTCAATAAAATATTCAACAAATCAGTGGCTGCCTACTAAGCATTATATGATATAACGCATCTTATAAAATATAAAACAAAAATAATAATATAATAATAAAGATATAATAGTATTATGTAAATTTTTCAGTAGATTAGTGACTGCCGCCTATACATTATATAGCACATCTTAATATAATAATAATACTAATAATGTAATAGTATTTAAATAAATATAATATTAAGCAAACTATTCAATAGATTAGTGGCTGCCTACTATACATTACATGATATAACAGATCTCAATAATAATATAATAATAATATTATAATATTAAATAAATATTATAATATTAAATTAAATATTGAGCAGGATAGTGGTTCAGCGGGAACAAACATCCGTCGTAGTCTAGGTGGTTAGGATACGCGGCTCTCACCCGCGCGACCCGGGTTCAAGTCCCGGCGACGGAATATATTTAACCAATGTCATTTATGTTTTTAAATGCATATTTAATCGATTTTTATCTTTATTTACCTTTATTTAAGTGCAAATTCATTATTAATTTCAACAACAGCAACAAATTGATACGCCGTTCGGCCGCGCTGTCGGTTATCTATGTGGGAGTCGGTTTTCTTTTCCTGAAACCGAAGACTTTTCTGTTTTTTCCTGTATTTATTGCGAAAAGAAGCATTTTATCTCTATTTTCTTTGCATTGTTTTGCAGATCTTCCCCTTCTGATTATATGTATATGCCTTTTTATATGTTTATCTACTTATCTTCTGTTTAATAGCAGCAGGGAGAAGCTGCAGCGAGGCGCTGCGCAGGCGGCTGCAGCCAGCTGTCTGCACAGTCAGAATGCTTCAAAGGTGTTTGTTTACCCTTTGTTTCTTGTTTTTTGTCTTGTTTGTTTTTATTTTGTTGTTTTGAGTTATTATTCTTTAAAGAAGCGGAAGAAGCTGCTGCTAGCTGCTCTTCTTGTGCTGTAGGCGCGAGCGCAGCGTGCATACACTTGAGTCTGCAAAGCAGCAACGGTGGAGCCTGTCTTCTTCATTTTGAATAATTTTAATATTTCTTTCACTCTTCTTCTTAACCTCCACTTCTTGGGGATCCAGCCCCTAGGCGCTGCGCATACAGCTCAAACACATTATCATCATTTTTAGCTCCCAACTCCCTTCTTTTTTTAGTGGATAATACCCTTAAAAAGTTATTTTCTTAAGGGGTATACTGCCTTTTCTCTAGACAGAGTTTGTTGCTTTCTTCTCCTTCAAGAACTTCTTCCCGCTACCCACAGCAGCAGCTCCTGCTGCACTTTGTGCTGTCATGAGCTCTTCTCGTCTTCTTTCTTCTGGGTTTTCAGTCTCTGTCCCTCGGCCTTCCTACCGCTTCCCCCCTCTTAACATTCAAAGGGGGGCCCCCACGGGGGGCCCCCAGCCACCCCCCTTGGGGGCCCCTAGGGGGGCCCCTACGGGGGCCCTCACTGCTGCAGTGATGCGGGGGGGAAGGCTGCAGATGCAGCTGCAGCAACTGCAGCAGCAGCAGCAGCAAAGGGACACCACAGCAGCAGTTCCGCCTCTGCAGCTGCGCATTCATTTTTTAAAGAGCTGCAGCAAAGTCAACCAGCCCCATATACTTTCTTTTTGCATGCGTTCGTTTAAAGTGCATGCAAAAAGAGGTAGGAGTAGGCTGTTCTATGAAGGGGGCCCCCCTTCATATAAACTCGTATCTCATATAGAGGAGGGGGCCCCCTCTTGCCGTGCTGATAGGGGCCCCCCTGCTGCTGCAGCTCTTGATAGCAGCAGCAGCAGCAGTTTCTGCGATTTCTACTCTTTTGTTTGTGACAAGGAACATCTTAATTTCAATAGAGGAAGGTTTGATGATAAGGGAGATATCAAAGAGCTGCAGATACACCCGAGCAGCAGCAGACAGCAGCAGCAGCAGCAAAGAGCGTGGAACCAGGGAGCAGCTGCTGCAGCTGTAGCTGCAGCAATCCCGCTGGCTGCGGTGTCGCATCAGCATAAACAGCAAGAGCAGCATGAGCAGCAGCAGCAGCAGCAGCAGCAGCAGCAAGGTTTGTTTTCTTTAGGTGCTTCTTCTATTTGGGCACAGCTTCAGCATTACTGCAGCGCAGAGGAGTGGGGGCAGCTGCTGCATTGGCCTTCATTTCTTCTCTCAGACCGCAGCAAAACCAGCAGCAGCAGCAGCAGCAGCAGCAGCAGCAGCCTTAGCAGCGGAGTGTCTTTGCTTTCTTGGGGTGTATCGGGATGGCTTCGTTTTTTCCGTAGTTTTTGTTCATTTGCTGTTTGTATAGCAGATTATAAAATAACATTTATGCGTCTATGGTGGATGGGGCTGTGTGAACAGCAGCTGCGTGCAGCAGCAGCAGCAGCAGCAGCAGCAGCGGCAGCAGCAGCATCATTTGATTGTGGGGATTGTTCGCAGCAGCACTTAGCAGAGAGCGAGCGATTGGGTGCGAAGTGCTTGCTGCTGCAGCAGCAGCAGCAGCAGCTAGAGCAGCAGGTACATCAACGTGGAGCCGAACGGTTGCTTCGTCTTTGTGTTTTAAGAGGGGGGTTATATGTAAAGCTAGGGCAGTATGTAAGCACACTGCAGCATATACTTCCTGCTGCGTATATATCTGTGCTGTCTCAGCTACAAGATAAGTGCTCAAGCGTCCCTTGGCCTGCAGCACAGCAGCTCTTAGAAGAAGAGTTAGGGGGCCCCCTATCTTTATTTTTCTGCGAGTTTAATAATATTCCTGTTGCTGCTGCTTCTCTTGCACAAGTTTATTATGCTAAGAGAAGTACTGATGGTGCTGCTGTTGCTGTTAAGCTGCAGCGTCCTGGTCTGGCTAGAGACAGTAGAATAGACCTGCAGCAGCTGCGGCTTCTTGCTGCTGCTGCTTCCTTCTTCTTTCCTCATTGCTGCATTGCTTGGATCTTGCCGGAGTTTCATAGCAACATGAAAAAGGAGTTAAATTTTATTCAAGAAGGATATAATGCAGTGCGAGCAAAGCGCTTATTCTATTCATCGCCTCAAGTGTATATACCCTGGGTTGATTGGTCTTTAACTACAGAGAAGGTGTTGACAATGGAGTTCGTACATGGCAGCAAACTCACTGATCTTGATGCGCTCCAGCGGGAAGGGATCTGCTGCAGCAACAGCAGCAGCAACAGCAGCAGCAGCAGCAGCAGCAGCAGCGGGAACAACGAGCTTGCTCACCTACTACTCACTGTCTTTGGGGATATGCTGCATGTCCACGGCTTCGTCCATTGCGACCCCCACCCAGGAAATCTTCTCGTACGCAGAATGCCGCCCCAGCAGCAGCAGCAGCAGCAGCAGCAGCAGCAGCAACAGCAGCAGCAGCAGCAAGTGACGCAAGGAGCGTGTGACGCCTCCTCAACATCACCTCTTTCGCCATCGACAGACGAAGCCTCCAACCCCAGCAGCAGCACCCCCAGCAGCAACAGCAGCAGCAGCAACAGCAGCAGCAGCAGCAGCAGCAAGGGGGAGGGTCAGCTGCAGCTGGTGCTGCTGGATCACGGAATGTACCGACGTTTGTCTCCCGAATTTCGCGTTGCTTTTAGTCGTTTATGGTTGGCGCTGCTGCTTAATGATGTAAGTGAAGGGAGAGAGGCTTTAAGAGAATTAGGAATAGGTAAGCAGCTCAAGCTGCTGCAGCAGCAGCAACTTGAGCAGCAGCAGCAGCAGCAGCGGCGGCGGGGGATCCCCTGGCCTGCATTCGCTCGCAGTGCTGCTGCTGCTGCTGCTCCTGCTGCTGCTGGGGGAGAAAATAAAACGGCTTCTTCTTCTTCCTCCCCGTGGCATCTACCGAGCAGCAGCAGCAGCTTCAGCAGCAGCAGCAGCAGCAGCAGCAGTGGGTTGTGTCTAGATGAAGACACAGCATTAGATTTGCTTTCAGTTGTATTAACATACAGGCCTCAGTTGGGTTTAAAGACTCAGCTGGGGGCCCCGTTGCATGCAGAAGATAGAAGAAGAGTAATGATAGCTTTAGGTGGTTCGCCTATAGAAGGGTTTAACACTGTGCTGCAGCTGCTGCAGCTGCTGCCTCGAGATTTACTATGGGTGCTTCGCATGTCATACCTTATTAGAAGTATTAACTGCGACTTAGGCGGAACAACTAAACAAAGACTTCTTATTATGGGAGCCTCTGCATGCAAAGGTGTGCAGCTGACAGATGCTAAACTCAAGCCTAAGCTAGAGGAATGCAAACAGTTCCTTGCTGCTGCTGCTGCTGCTCCTGCTGCTCTTGATCCTGCTGCTGCAGCAGATAAACTTGCCCCTGCACAAGCAGCATCAACAGCACCAACAGCAGCAAACAATAACACACAGCCGCAGCACAACACTGCTACCACCGAACGCAGCAGCAGCACGGACATCAACAGCAGCAGCAGCACCAGCAGCAGCAGCAGCACCAGCAGCAGCAGCAGCAGCAGCAGCAGCAGAAGACGAGGTTGTGCGCCTCGCTGGTACGAGCTGCCTGGAGCAGAGAGTCTGAACCTCCCTGTTGATTCTGAATACCCGCATTATGCAGCGTGGTGCTGGAGAAGAGCAGCAGCAAAAACAAACAAAACAGAGGAAGCAGACTCTACTACGCTTGCTGCTGCACAACAATACACCGACAAGCAGCACTTGAACACTCCTCCTGCTGCTGCTGCTGCTGTTGCTGCTGCTTCTGATGCTAATGCTGCGGCGATAACCGACTTGCAGGCCTGCCAGCAGCAGCGTCAAAAGCAGCAGCAGCAGCAGCAACAGCAGCAGCAGCAGCTGAGGGACCCTTTAGAAGATCTGTACACTCAAATGGTTTTAATTAATGGTGCAGAACAAGCAGATCCTCTTGCTGCTTACAGAGGAGAGCACGGGGAGCCCCCGGGGCCGCTGCAGCAGCACCTGCTGCTGCTGCTGTTGCAGGCGAAGCAACGAGCAGCACAACTACGCCAGCAGTCTCCTCTGCTGCTGCACTCCTTGTGTGGGCCCTGCAAGAAGCAGATACACCCGAGACTAACCTCTTGCACGCTGGCGAATCAAGCAGACAGCAGCAGAAGCAGCAGCAGCAGCAGCAGCAGCAGCAGCAGCAGCAGCAGCAGTAATGCTGCTGCTGCTACTGGCTCGGGCGCTGCTTACTCTTCTGCGCTAACTGTAGGTTCTCGAATTATGCGCAGATCCTCTCCTGATGCAGCAGCAGCAGCAGCAACAGCAGCAACAGCAGCAGCAACAGCAGCATCAGCAGCATCATGGTTTGCTGCAAGAGACAAAACAACAGAGGCCCCCTGGGTCTCTCCGGGGCTGTTATCTTCTGTGCGGTTGCTGCTGCTGCAGTTAGAGCTGCTGCTTACAGTATCGATGCTGCAGCTGCAGCTTTGGTTTGTAGATTTGCTGCTGTACATTGCTGTGGGGTCAACAGCTTCGCAGCAACCGCAGCGCCGCTCCTACGGCTAGCTAGCTAGCTAGCTAGCTAGCTAGCTAGCGGGAGCAAGTGCTGCAGCAAGTGCTGCAGTTGCTGCAGCAACTGTTGGAGGCAGGCGCTAGTTAAAGAGCAGCATTGTTTTGCTGCTATGTTTGCTCTCCCTGTTGAGGTGTGTCTGTCTATTTACTATTAACAACAGCTGCAGCACTAAAAGGAGACGCTTGGATAGAGAGACATTCATATAGAATATATAAATATATAAATATATGTATATAGAGATAGATAGATAGATAGATAGATAGATTTATATATATATATATATTTATAATGATGCATGCATATGTATATATATGTGCATTGTACGAGTTATATATACGCATGTCTGTATCTATGAAAAGCATACGGTAGGCAGTGTATACATACATATCTAAATAGAAATATATATATATATATATACATATATATATTTGCACATATATATATATATGTATATATTAATCTCTCTTTGTGTTTTGTTTACTTCTAATTAAATGCATGCACTGCTCTGAGCGTCTCTATGCCTATATAAATGCTTCTTATTAATCTGGTGCTGTCTCCTCACTCGGCAGCTGCAGCAACTGCAGCAGCAGCTGCTGCTGCAGTAGCGGCTGCTGCCTGTACCTCCACAAGACACCCCCGCAATGTAGCAGTAGCAGCAGCAGCAAGCACAGCAGCAGCAGCAAGAGCGACAGCAGTAGCAAGAGAAGCAGCAGCAGCAAGAGCGACAGCAGCAGCAAGAGAAGCAGCAGCAGCAAGAGCGACAGCAGCAGCAAGAGAAGCAGCAGAAGCAAAAGCAGCAGCAGCAGCAGCAGCAACAGCAAGAGCTGCTCGTATCCATTCGGAGTATTAAATATAATTAGCTTCTTCCCTTGGGTTTGTTGCGTGAGCAGCTGGCTGCTGCTGCCTGCTGCATGCGCAGATAGCAGCAGCAGCAGCAGCAGCAGCAGCAGGAGACACCCCGCATGCATGCATGCAACCTCTGCAACTTCAAAAAGAAGCCAAAGGGAGGTCTTGCTGCATCGGCAGCAACCCCCCGTCGAGTGTATAGGCAGCTCTATTGCTTCTGTAGTGTCTGCTTGGGGCCCACAGGGGCTCAGCAGCTCTCCCATATATTGTTGCAGCAGCAGAACCGCCCCAGCGACTCCCGCGCTGCTGCTGCTGCTGCTGCTGCAGCTGCTTCTGCTGCTGCAGCAAAGGCAGCTGCTGGTACGGCTCCTCGCGCCTGATAGGAAGCAGCGGTCGCCTGAGCGGAAAGGAAGAAGAGGGTAGGGGCCCCCAGGGGCCCCCCAGGGGCCCTGCTGCTGCTGCTGCTGCTGCTGCTGTTGAGTTGTAGGGAGGGAACAGCTCCAAGTCGGGCCCCCCACCACCCAACGGGAAGGCATCGGCTTGCTGCTGCAGCTGCTGCTGCTGCTGCAGCTGCTGCAGCAGCTGTTGCTGCGCCCTACGGCGCTGCCACTGCCGCAGCTGATCTTCCTGCTGCTGGTGCAGCAGCAAACGGTGCTGGTATCCAAGGCGGTGCATCCCTAGCCACTGCTGCTGCTGCTGCTGCTGTTGCTGCTGCTGCTGCTTCCTTACGTTTTCAAGAGCAGCGGCGGTGCTGCTGCTCAACCCCAGAAGCCCCAGATTGGCGGTTGAGTCCCATGGCTGCTGCTGCAGCAGCGGCTGGTGAGGCAGCTGAGGTTGCTGCTGCTGCTGCTGCTGCTGCAGCAGCAGAGAAGCAGAGCCCCCTCCTCCAAGCACCCCCCACCCAAGGGAATCGTTCAGGGGCCCCCGCGAGGCCCCGAGGCCCCTCCTACTCCATGAAAGATCCCCGCCTACGTTGGGCAGCAGCAGGTTGCTGCTGCTGCTGCTGCTGCTGCTGCCTAGCAGCGGCAACTTGCTGCTTTGCTGCAGCAGCAAGGGGTCCCCACGTGCAGCAGCCACTGCTGCTGCTGCGCTGGTGTCGGCGGTGGAGTACAGGCCCGACTGCTGCAGCAGTTGCTGCTGCTGCTGCTTCTGCTGCTGCAGCTGCTGCAGCTGCTGCTGGTTTCGAAGGAAGCAACCTGTAAGAGACGGAGCTGCTGCTGGACCCCACATATAAAGAGAGGGAGACCCCCCTACCGTTGAAAGAGCATAGAGACAAACTGCAGCAGGAAGCAGCTCTGTCTCACGCTTAACAGACGTCTCTCCCGCTGCACACAGCAAACCCCAACGCACTGCCACCAGCAGAGGCCTGCTGCTGCTGCTGCTGCTGCTGCTGCTGCTGTCGTTCAAGACAGTCATTCCTGCTACGCGCCAGCCTGCTACTGGAGGTTTAAGGCGATACCGAAGCGATGCGCTGCCTCTCCAGAGGTCAACCCCACCGAAGAGCTGCTGCTGCTGTTGCTGCTGCTGCTGCTGTTGCTGCTGCAGCGGCAGCTGCTGCTGCGGCGTCGGAGGGAAGGTGCAGCAGAACAGCAGCACTTCAGGGCAGACTGAAGCAGCAACAGCAACAAAACAAAGGCCTCGGGTGACGTCTTCCACTACCGCAAGGCATTCAAGATCTCCTACCTGCTGCTGCTGCACACCGCCAGCAGCAGCAGCAGCAGCAGCAGTTGCTGCTGCTGCTGGGGGAGCGATGCGGACTGATCGCGGCAGCTGCCATGCTATGCAAAAGCCAACCAGCTGCTCCTGCTGCTGCTGCTGCTGCTGCTGTTGTTGTTGTTGCTGCAGGTGGTAGGGATGCCTAGAAGATGCAGCAGGCAAGAAAGGCAGCAGCAAACTTCGGGAAACGGCAGCAAGCGTTGTTGCTGCAGCGGCAAAGAAGCCGCTGCTGCTGCTGCTGCTGCTGCTGCAGTCTTCAGCAGCAGAGAACCCAATCAAGAAGATGCTGCTGCTGCCCTGTACCCCCAGCAGTAGACAGCGCAGACCTTCACAGCGCTGCATGTACACCCGGCTGCCTTTCTGCAGCGCTGCTGCTGCTGCTGCAGCAAGCGGGACCCGACAGACAGCAGAGAGAGACACGGGGGGCCCCCCCAGCAGCAAAGCTGCCTCAGGGCGGAGCTGCAGCTGCTGCAGCACCAGAAGCCCCCTCCTACTAAGCACGGCGATGCAGCTGCTGCTGCGGCTGCTGCTGCTGCTGCTGAAGCTGGGAGCAGCAGCAGCAGCAGCAACTTGTCGATGCCCGGTTAAGTACTCCAAACCCCCAAAGAGAGAAAAGGCAGAGGTGCAGCAGCAAGAAGGTAAGCTGTATATACACCCCGCGCTGAGCGGAGAGAAGACCGTGACTCCTGCTGCGCTGTATCCACACACCAGAGGTGCGCAGACACCCCAGCTGCTGCTGCTGCTGCTGCTGCTGCTGGAGACAGGCAGCAAGAAGAGGCCCTCAAGGGGGGAACTCAGCCAGTCGCGCCACACTTCAAACCACTCCTTGCCATCAGGTGTAACTCCACCCCAGCTGCTGCTGCTGCTGCTGCTGCTGCTGTTGCCCCACCAAGCTGCTGCTGCTGCAGCAGCAGCAGAGGGCTGCCTCCGCTGCAGCAGCTGCAGCAAGCCGTCTGAGTAAGACAGCAGCAAACGAGGAGACAAATCGCTATCACCACGGGCGTGGCTTTCTTCGTATAGAAACAGCGCGCAGCAGACGCTGCGGCACTCGCTGCTGCTGCTGCTGCTGCTATGTTGCTGCTGCTGCTGCTGCTCCGGTTGCGGCTCCAGCAGCAACTCCGCTAAGGAATCCGCCTCCCCGGAGTGCAGCACCAAAGGGTCGTGTGGGGCGCTGCCGAGCAGCACTTGTTCGTACATCTGCTGCTGCTGCTGCTGTCCGGTCCCAGCAGCAGCAGCAGCAACAGCAAGAGGAGCAGCAGTCAAAGCAACACATCCCCCGCTATCAACCTGCCGGCTTCTTTTGCTGCTGCAGCCATCAGCAATAAAAAGAGTGGTGGGTTGTCTCCTTATACGCGACATCTGTTGCTGCTGCAGCGACGAGAACCCCAACTGGAACTGCTGCTGCTGCTGCTGCTGCTGCTTCTGCAGCAGCAAGCCACACGGGGGCCCTAGCGCTAGCGTGAGCGCCCCGCATTTACTGCGCTGCTGCTGCTGCTGCGATGGCAGCAGCAGCAGCAGCGCAGCCTGGAGGGTCTTCATTGCTGCCTTGGGGAGCAGAAAAGACAACAGCTTGTGAGGTGCAGCAGCAGCAGCAGGATGGCGCAGCAGCCGCTGCAGCTCCAGTGTAGCGGGGCCCCCGAATGCAGCAGCACCTTGCGGCAGCAGCAACTCAGCAGCAAATGTCTCTTGCATACAATTCATAAGAAATGCAATTGCTGCTTCAAGACCAACCCCACACGAAGAGACGCCTGAAAACCCCCAGAAGGAGACACCCTGTAGCCAGCGCACGCACCGCAGCAGCGCAGCAGCAGCAAACGGCTGCTGCTGCTGCTGATGCTGCTGCAGACGACCCAGCTTGCTGCTGCTGCTAGCCCCCCCCAAGCAGCACACGTACGGAGGAGGTGCAGCACCAGGAGACAAAAATGCAGCAGCAGCAGCAGCAGAAGGGGACTCCGCTGCTGCACCCTGTGCAGCTTGTGCTGCTGCTGCTGCTGCTGCTGCATCTGCTGCCGCAGAACTAAGAGAAGGCAAAGGCAAGCCAAACGCCCTGCTCTGCTGCGCAGTATCTGCTGCTGCTAATACCCTATACGGCAGCAATATCTTACCGTCTTCCTGCTGCTGCTGTTGCTGCTGCTGCTGCGTCCGGCGCTGCTGCTGCCGCGAAGGCCAATCCCCCCAACTTCCAGATACGCTGCTGCTGCTGCTGCTGCTGCTGCTGTTACCTAGGAATGCTGACGATGCGGGATCTGCTGCTGCTGCTTCTGCTGCTGCTGCTGAGGCAGGGGGTCCTCTCTGTCTGCGGCGCAGCAACGCCCCACTCATTAAGGGTACAGGCTCATCGAGCTGCTGCTGCTGCTGCTGCTGGTCTTCCTCCTCCTCCAGGACGCATTCTGAAAGCACAGGGGGCGGCATTGTTGCTGCTGCTGCTGCTGCAGCACCTGGTGCTGCTCCCCTTGCTGTGAGAGCGGGGGTCCCTAGACACCCTGCTGTGCTGCTGCTGCTCGGTAGCAGCAGCAGCTGCTGCGCATGCACACTGAAATTCTCAATCCTATACCTGCACCTTCTTATATTAAGCGCTGAAGTGCGTTACACAAAGAGATGCTGCTGCTGCTGCTGGAACCCCGCTGCTGCTGCTGCTGCTGCAACTGCTGCTGCTGCCGTTGCTGCTGCCGCAGCAAACAAGCACAGAGAAGCTCTCTCTGTCAGTTACAAGACTTAATGTTATTAGAACAAAACAAATAATACTCAGCGCTGCCGCATGCATGCAGCTACCGCTGCTGCTGCTAGTCCAACCTAGGGGCTGCAGCAACAGCAGCAGCAGCAGCAGCAGCAGTCGGCGCTCGTGCTCCCGCCTGGGGCTTGGTGTCTCGGGCGAGACAAGGCTTGAGACAGAGACAGGAGAGACAATAAAAACAAGAAAACTCTCTCTCTCTCTCTTTCTTCTGAGTTTAACCCCTCACTGCTGCTGCGGTTCTGAAGCCAGCAGCAGGAGCAGCAGTGGCAGCAGCAGCGTAGCAAAGCCTCTCCGCTAGCGTTGAAACGAGGGGAGTGTTTATTCACAACACTTAAGGCATCACTGCGCTCTAGGTCTCCTAAGCAGCAGCAACAGCCGCAGCAGGCAAAATGATTTATTCTGTTTACATATTTCATCGAAACCGCTGCATCTTTGTCGCACAATACCCGCAAAGAGGCACAAACCCTGCATTAGCAGGCTCTGACTCTGCTGCTGCGACAGCAGCAGCAGCAGCAGCACAGCAGCAACAGCAGAGGAGCAGCAGCAGCGGGGGAGGTTCTTCTCGTCAGGGCTCTGCCTTCCCCCACGACGTCTCTTTGCAGCGAACTACGGCGGGTTCAGCGCTTGTAGCTGCCCCTGTACCTGCAGGAGGAGCAGCAGCAGCAGCAGGAAGCCTCCAACAGCGCGCGAGCAACGGACAAGGGGGTAGCTGCCTAGACACTCTAGCAGCAGGGGGCCCCGGGGCCCCCCTAACGAAGCGGCAGCAGCAGACGGGTCGTTTGCTTTCAGGTTTGCTGTACTCTATGCGGCGTTTCTGTGAGCAGGTGGGGCCATCTGTAAGCAGCAGCAGCAGCAGCAACAGCAACAGCAGCAGCAGCAGCAGCAACAGCAGCAGTTTTAATTGTTTCTCAACGCCGCATTATAAGCTTCATTATCTTGAAACACCAACAGGGTACGGCTTTGCATGCTTATCTTCGCCTGAGGTGCCGTACTTATCTGCTGCGCTGCAGCACATCTATGTTAATATCTTCTTAGAAACAGTTATTAAGAGCCCCTCCTTCTCACCTTCAAAGCCAGTTAATAACTCTCTTTTTGCTGAGCATCTACGCAGCTTCCTCTCTACCCTTCCAGCTTGGGAGTCCTAAACAGCAATAACAGGCTCCTGCTGCTGCTGCTGCTGCTGCTGCTGCTGCTGTTGCTGTTGCTGTTGCTGGGGAGATGGCGGAGAACGCGTTTGCTACTTCGCTGTATGAGCAGCTGCCCGAGGGGCACCCAGCTGCAGTAGCTGCTGCTGCTGCTGCTGCTGCAGCTGCTGCTGCTGCTACGCGGCAGGCCCACCAGCCTGCTGCTGCCGCTGCTGCAGCAGGGGGAACCGGGATCGATCTGCTGCTGCGGCAGCAGCAAATGCTGCAGCGAGCAGCGCAGCTGCAGCAAGGATCTTTCTTTGAGTTGCTGGCGCAGCAAAAGCTGCTAGAGGGTCTTTATGCTGCTCTTCGGCACTGCGTCGTTACCCTCCAGAGTCTCTATGCAGACAACACTCCTCCTGCTGCTGCAGCAGCAGCATCAACAGCAACAGCAGCAGCAGCGCAGCAACGGGGGGCTGCTGCGGCAGAAACTGAACCGACCTCCGCAGATGACGGCGCGCCACAGCAGCAGCAGCAGCAGCAGCAGCAGCAGCAAGGGCGGCAGCGACAGCGCCCTCAGTTTCGCTCGTTGAAGGGCTCCTTCTTATCTGCGTGGCTGTGGGGCCGTTTGCTTCGCGCTGCAGCAGCAGCAAGAGCTGCAATATCGTCAGCAGCAGCAGCAGACCGGGGTTCTATTCGTTTGCTGCTGCGTGCAGATGCTGCTGCTGTATTGCGGTGGGTTGAGCAGCACTTTGATTTACTTTATTTGCTGCTGCTTGCTGCTGTAGAGACGCATAGCTTTGCTTCTACTGGGGCTTCCTTCGCTGAGGGCTTCTATTGCATGAGTAGGGCGGATAGAAGGCTGTTTATGCTTCATACTCGCCTCAACTACCCCCATATATACAGCAGCAGCAGCAGCAGCAGCAGCAGCAGTGGTAATGGTGAGGCAGCAAGGCAGCCCCACTCACTGCAGACGAAGGGGGGGGTGCCGCTACCCCTTCCGACGGCGCTGCTGCAGCAGCAGCAGCAAATAAGCAGGGATGCTGCAGCAGTTGCTGCTGCTCTCCCACGCTCTATGACTCCCCTAAAAATCGCTTGCTGCGTTGCTGTGGAGGTGCTGCTGCCGCATCTGCGGCGGCAGCTGCAGCAGGCTCACCGGCTGCAGCAGGAGGCCCCAGAAGCAGCAGCAAGCGCAAGAGCAGCAGCAGCAAGACGTATTGCAGCGGCAAAAGAAGCAGTTGCTGCAGCAGCAGCAGAATTAAAAAGACAGCAAGAGGCCCCACTTCCTTCTTCCTCTCTCCCAGCCGATATTCTTTTGCTTCTAAGCAGCAGCAGCGACGTCAGCGACAGCAGCAGCAGCGACGGCAGCGGCAACAACAGCAGCAACAGCAGCAGCAGCAGCAGCAGTATCAGCCCACCAGATACAACAACACTGCGTCTGACAGCAGCAGCTGCTGCTTGGGGGGATCGTTTGTGGTTGCTGCTGCGTCGTTTCCGTTTGCGGTTGTTGCTGCAGTGGCTTCGTTTGCGTTTGCTGCTGCTGCAGTTTCTGCGGTGTATGCGCAGCTGTCTATGGGATCGCCTTGTTGCTGCTTTCCCTCGCCTGAGCCTTGTACATGATCTCTTTTCTTTTGTTTATTCTTTATTATACTTAGCTGATCCTGTTGCATTTCCTTATTGGTCTCCTTATATGCATTTGCTGGGGCTGGTGTATGTGCGCGCTCCTACGGAAGCTTCTGCTGCAGCAGCAGCAGCTGCTGCTGCTGCTGCTGCTGCTCCTGGTGCAAGAAGAAGGGGCTCTTGGTGGTTCTCTGTTGCTGAAGGGGGGGCGCGCCGGCTGCGCAACTGTCTTGCTGCTGTGCTGCTGCTGCTGCGCGTATTAGAGTGGTGGTTTGAATATGAAGCTACGCTGCTGCCGCAGCAAATTAAAAAAGAAGAAATACCCCCTCCCCCTGCACCTGCAAGACATCCTCTAGCAACAAAGCAGCTGCATGCGCTGCCTCAGGTTTGTCTGTTTGTTTGTTTGTTTGTTTGTTTGGTTGGTTGGTTGTTTGTTTGTTTCTCTGTCGCCTCCTCCTCTTATGCTTGCAGCATTGAGATAAACGCAATTGCTACTCTCACTGAACACTTCAGCTGTCTGTATACCCCTTTGCTGTCTCTTACCTCAATATATATATATATATATATATATATATATATAT
>NW_013547209.1:0-18498 GCF_000499425.1 Eimeria acervulina
TATTATATTGTATTATATTATTTTGTATTATATTGTATTATATTATAATTATATTATTATATTAATATATATAGCGTATTAAATATATTATCTACTATATATGCAGTATTCGTTATTATATATATATACATATATATATACATATATATATTATGTATTATGTGGTTATATAGATCTTTAACATATAATGATATACAGAGATATCAACGTGCCTATATCTTTATATATATATATATACATATATATATCTATATATATGTTTGTCTTTTCTTTTTCTTTGATTTTTTCTTTTAACAACTTCCCGCTGTGTCGCCTTGAATATGAATTAAATATATATTTATTATATGTATGTTCGTTTAATTTTTCTGTATTTGTTTGCAGATATGCATAAAGGCTCAGTCGTTCACCCCTGTATCCATTAATATAAAAGCTGCAGGTATAAACAATTCTATAGTTGATATCGGTGTTGGGTGGTGGGAGGCTGTGCTGCTAACATCAGAAGGAGAGATTTTCGCATATAACTTTTCAAAGCTTCTGTAAGATATATACACTGTAATTCATGTTAGAGTTTATCATAATAATGCTTAATTTAGATATAATAAATGTCTATTTTTCTATATATATAATATCTATTTATCTATCTATCTATCTATCTATCTATCTATCTATCTATCTATCTATCTATCTATCTATCTATCTCTATATGTATATATATAGTATATACATATATATACATAATATATATCAGAAGAAAGAGCAAATTTTGCTTGGTGAATAAGAAAGAAAAGATTATATATTCTGTTTTGTTTTGTTTGTTTGTTTTGTTGTTTGTCTGCAGGAACGAAGGGGCTTTACTGCCTGCATTATATGAATACGAATTATGTGCAGGACAGAGAGCAAGCCGTTTGTGTGTTGTTTCTTCGCCTCTTCTCTGCGGTGTCTTGGCTGAGTTTTCTCCTTTAAGAGAAGAAACAAACAATAAAAGAGAGTTTATTAAACCTCCGAGTATCCTTTCATCATCTACACATCATTACCCGGACTTCTATAAAGAAGGGCTTCTCTCAGAATAATATAATACTTTCATTCACAACCCCATACAAACGACAATGCATGCATGCATTAATGCATGCGTCTAACTGTTTATGCATGCATGCACTTATGCATGCAACCCTTGTGCATGCATGCTTGCATGCAATCCTTATGCATGCATTTATGCATGCAACCCTTGTGCATGCATGCATGCATGCAATCCTTATGCATGCATGCATGCATGCATTTATATTTGTAGTGAATAGAAGTTTCGAATGGCTGTGAAATGCATGCATGCATTTAATCATTATTATTTGCATGCATCTTTTCAATATATATATAAATTATAAAATATGCACTTTATATATTGCCGTCATATTCTGTATCATCCGAAGTGTATACACATATATATACATACATGTATATACATTTATATATATATATATATATATATGTATATATATATATATATGTGTGTGTGTGTGAATAATATATGTATATACAGATATATCGGTGTATATATATATATATATACACCTATATATAATGCATATATATATGCACATATGTATACATGTAAAAACACACATATATATACACCTATATATATATATATATATATATATATATATATTAGGGTTTTCCTTCCGCTGGCAATATGCAAAGATGGGTATGGGAGTGAAGGCGCTGAAGAGCGTTTTAAATGAAAAAGTTGAAGTTGAGGTGTATGGGCACCTCAATACAACGACAGAGAAGAAGTTGAGGTGTATAGGCACCTCAATATAACACACAGGAATAACTGCATGCACACCGATTGCTGCACTTTCACTTTATTCAAATTCATTTGGCATTAACGCCAGACATACAGACTAATTCTGCTTGCAAGAAAAAGAGAACAGAAAGGCCCTCAGCTGTATGCATGCAATCCTTATACGTGCATGCATGCACTCCTTATACGTGCATGCATGCAATCCTTATGCATGCATGCATGCATGCATGCATAAAGTTAGGGGCTTGAAATGCAGGTCTTTTAATTGTGTTGTCTTCTTTTGGTATTTCTTCGCTCTTTTATCCTCGCGATGCTCAGCAGAGGCCTCTGAA
Source organism: Eimeria acervulina (assembly GCF_000499425.1). Taxonomy (NCBI): domain Eukaryota; phylum Apicomplexa; class Conoidasida; order Eucoccidiorida; family Eimeriidae; genus Eimeria; species Eimeria acervulina. The sequence continues at coordinate 2,131 of NW_013547209.1, forward strand.
GGAGGATATACTTTTCTCGTTGCATGCATGCACTTGGATGCATGCATGCACTTGCATGTATGCATTTGCATGCATGCACTTGCATGCATTTGCATGCATGCACTTGGATGCATGCATGCATTTGTATGCATATTTCTATCCTTGCATGCATTTGCATGCATGCAAGGTTAGAGAAAGAGACGAGCAGAAGACAACATAGAGGGATTTAAAACATTTTTTATGTTTGTCTTCGGTTGAGTTTAGAATTGTATGTTTATTTTTGTTTATTTGTTTGTTTCTTTTTTATTTCTTCTTGGGTATTTACACTTTGTCTTCATTCGCCTTTTGTTTGTTTCTGTCTGTCTCTGCTCTTCTTTCTGTTGTTGCAACTGTCTCCTTCATCTGTTTATTTTTTATTCGCGTTTGTTATACTTCTTTTTCTTTATTCCTCATCAGCATCTTGTCTGTATACCTCAGCATACACCCGAATGCATGCAGCAGCGTGGCTTGAAGACGCAGCAGCAGCAGCAACAGCAGCAGCACAAGTCTTCACCCTATCTCTATCTCTGTAAATATCCTAATAGCTTATTACTTTTTAAATATTATTCTCTCTCTGTCTTTTTCTTCTGCCTTATTATAAATATCTTTAGCTTCTGTCTGTACAAGTATCTTTATCTATCTCTGAATAAATTTCTCTATCTTCTGTCTCTTTCTCATAATATCTTTATCTTCTGCCTCTACATTAAAAACCAAATTGCATAAATAAATAAATAAACAAATAAATAAATAAACAAATAAATAAATATATATATATATATATCTATATATGTTTCTCGGTAAATAACCAACAAAGCAAACAAAAAGAATAAAATGCAAAAGGAAGAAAATGTTTTTTTCTTCTGAATAACAATAAAAAAATAAATATTTATTTATTTAAGCACAAGAAGAAAGACATAAAGAATATTAAAACATAAAAACAATTAAATAAAACATTTAGAGTCCAATGCAGAGACAGGTAGACAAAGGAGACAAAGAAGAAGAAGAAAAGATAAATAAAAGTATAAAATAATAAAATAATATTAAATAAAACAATTAGACAGCAAAACTATAAACAAGAAAAGATAAATAAAAGCATAAAGTAATTGAATAAAAGATTTATACAGCAATAAAGACATAAGAATAACAACAAGATAAACACAAGCATAAAGTAATTAAATAAATGATTCAGCAGATAATATATATCTCCATTTGCCTTGAGGTAAAGCCCCTAAAAAAACTCTCCCAAGGCCTACGCGGTGTACGCGCAGTGCAGTCATCCCGCTGTATCTGCACATCTCTGCTATTTGACAAGAACGAGCTTGTCTTACTCTAATTAATAAATAAAATGCAGTAATAGAAGAAGAAGGAGAAGAAGAAGAAGAAGAAGAAGAAGAAGAAGAAGAAGAGGAGGAGGAAGAAGAAGAAGAAGAAGTATCATAGAGACTGTCTCCTAACATTTGTCTCGCTGCAGCAGCAGAGACAGGAGAGACAGCAGCAGGCGGCAGCTCAACACCACCAACAGACAGACTCTGCTGCAGCAGAGATACTGCAGCAGCAGAAGGGGCTCTGTCTACCTGCAGCAATCGCAAACAACCCCACAACAATACGGTTTAGGGTTTAGGGTTTAGGGTTTAGGGTTTGCGGTTCCATAGGCGAAAAGAAGCAGACACGCGAGAGCAGCAGTGCTGCGAATGCAGCAGAACAATCAAACCAACAGAGACAGCAAGGGTTTAGGGTTTAGGGTTATTAGAGTTTAATGCTAGCAAAGTTTAGAGTGATAATTAGGGTTTAGGGGTATCAGGGTTTAGGGTTTAGGGTTTAGGGTTTAGGGTTTACCTGAACAAGATATTCGCTGGGGAGCCGACCCCCCAACAGCTGCGAAACAACGCGGCCATCCTGTAGAACAAACAAAGGAGGCTGCTATTAGGGTTTAGGGTTTAGGGTTTAGGGTTTAGGGTTAGGAAAGAAAGAGCGAGAGTAAAGAGAGAAGAAGCAAACAAAGAGCGGCAGCAAAAGGAGACAGACAGAAGCAAATAAACAAACAGAGACAGCAAAAGAAACAGAGCAAAGAGAGACAGTAAAAGTATAGAGAGACAGCAAATGCACCTGCGTATACACCTGAAGACCCGAGGTGCTTGCATCGAGAGTCTCTATAGCCAGCAACTTTTTTAAAGACAAAGACATATCTTTTCCTCCAGTGTATAGGCAGCTAATATTGGGATCGCCTCCTCCGCATGCAGCAGCAAAACCACCCCACATGTTCTCAGGCCGCAGCAGCGAAACAGCAACAGGTCTGCTGCTGCTGCTGCTGCTGCCAGCTGCTGCAGCAGAACCCTGCAACAACGCACATGTAAAAATAAACAAAAAAGAATAATAAACAAATAAAAATAATAAACAAGTAAGAATAACAAAAGATAAAGGAGAAACAAACAAAAAAGAATGAAGACCAACATAGAAAAACAAACAAAAGACAATAATAAATAACAAAAAAGAATGAAGATCAAGCAAAGCAAAAAAGCCCCATCAGTGCATGCAAATATATTTCTACTATGCAAACCAAGACAAAACAAAACTAGCAGCAGCAGCAGCAGCAACAGCGCCAGCAGCAGAAGTACCCGCAGCAGCACCAGCACTAGCAGAAGCAGCAGCAGCAATAGCAGCAGCAGCAGCAGCAGAAGTACCAGCAGCACCAGCAGCATCAGCAGCAGGAGGTCTCACTCTTCCTTCTTTATAGGAGGCGAGGAAGTGCAGGGGTTTGTTTAAAATAATAGTAAGTTTTTGTTTAGCTAATCTCTGTGCTCTTGGGGCTAGCTTCACCGGGGCGTTAGGGTGTACGTACACCTCAAACGGCTGTAAAAGTTTGTCTCCTAATAACACCAAGCCGCAAGAAAGATATTTTGCTGCTTCTCTACGAGAGCATAAACCCTTCATTGACAATAACTTACATACAGGCAGCAAACCCTCCTTCTTATGCCGACTTGTCTGCAGCAAATCATCCCTGCTGCTGCTGCTGCTGCTGCTGCTGGTGCTGGGGGTGCTGCTGGTATGTATGCTGCTGCTGTCTGCGCTGCGGATGTCGTCGTTGATGCTGTTGCTGTTGCTGCTGCTGCTGCAGCTGTTGTTGCTGCTGCTGCTGTTGCTGAAATGAACAGGAGGGGATGTGCATCTGCCTCTAGCCAAGGTAGTAGCTGTTTCTTTTGCTGCAGCAGCAGCAGCAGATGGTGCAGCAGCAGCAGATGGTGCTGCACTAGCAGCAGCAGCATCTGCTGCTGTTGTTGTTGCTGCTGTTGCTGCTATCTTGCTGAGTGCTCTACGGGGTACACCCCACAAAGCAGCAGCAAAATAATGCTTCGGTAATGCAGGAAGCATTTTAATGCAGCAGCACAAAGACAATCTTCTTCACATCCTCAGCTATCCATACACCTCACATATGCCGTTGTTGTTGTTGCTGCTGCTGCTGTTGCTGTTGCTGTTGCTGCTTCTGCTGCAGCTGCTGGTGCTGCTGCTGCTTCTGCTGTTACTGCCGCTGCTGCTGCTGCTGCTGTTGCGGTGTCTGTGGAGGTACACTGCAGTTTCTTGTATTTCTCTGCAGGTAGCTGGGCCCCTCTCTTTATTTGCATTTAAATTAAATCGTTTAAAGAGCGAAATAATAATAAAATTAAAAATATAATTAATAATTTAATTAATAATCTAATTAATAATTTAATTAACGCCGTACTTCCACTTAAAGCCACATACTTCCGCTTCCCTCTCTAGCCCCAGCAGCAGTAAGCAAAAAGAGAGTAAAACGTGAAGTATTAATTAAATTAAAATAAATATTTAAATTAAAATCAAAATAAAATAAATAAAATAATATAAAAGAAGCATTTTACGAGTAGAAGATATCCTTTATAACTCTTATCTGTATATTATGCTGCTGCTGAGGGTTTTTAAGGCCGATGCATGCACAGGGTTGTATCTATTTGTTTTTCTTTTGTTTTATTTTTATCCTTTTAAAGCTGCATTATATTTATTGTTGTATTTAAGTTAAAGAAAAGAGATTGTTTATCTTCCTTCGCTATACCCTTCTGCTTTTATTTGTTTTTCCTGGCTTCTCTTCACTAGCCTCGTGCTGCTGCTGCTGCTGCTGCTGCTGCTGCTGCTGCTGCTGCTGCTAATCTGTGGTGTACATACACCTCAGCTGCCATGGTAAAGGCCCTCGAGGGTCTGACGCTGCAGCAGCTGCGGCAGCTGCAGCGTGAGTCTCTCTCTTCTTCAGAGAGCGATTATATTTCTACAACAGCAGCGCAGCAGCAGCAGCAGCAGCAGCAGCAGCAGCAGCAGCGGTTTCCTAAGGGGAGCATCACGAAGCCAGCATTAGATAAAAGGAGTAAAGCTGAGCAGAAAGCAAAGCAAAAGAAACAACATAAAACAAAAGCCCCCAAAGAAAACAGCTGCAGAAAAAGAACTCGGCCTCTAGGTGCTGTTGTGCTGCCTGATGGAGAGACAGCAGGGCCTCTGCTGCTAAAAGCAGCAGCAGCAGCAGCAGCAGCAGGAACAGCAGCAGCAACATCGGCACCCGCAGCATCAGCAGCAGCATCAGCATCAGCAGCAGGAGGAAGTCCTGCTGCTGCTGCTGCTGCTGCTGCTGCTGCTGATGAATTGCAGGCATACCGATCTGCTGTTGCAGCAAATCAGTTAAAAAGACTACGAGGAGGCCTAAGAGCACGCAGCAGCAGCAGCAGCAGCAGAGACCCTCGCTTCTCGGAGTTATGCGGCTCATTTAATGCTGCTGCATGCGCTGAAGCTTATTCTTTCATTGAGCAGCAGCAGCAGCAGCTAATGCAGCAACTGCAGCAAGTAGTTAAGACAGGAAGAATCCCCCAAAGCAGCAGCAGCAGCAGGAGCAGCAAGAAGGGCCCTAAGGCAACAGCAGCAGAAAGAGAGAGAGCAAAGCAGCAGCTGCAGCGGCTGCAGTCGCAGCAGCAGCAGAGAGAGAGAAAAGCAGCAGCAGCAGCACTTCGTGCTGCTGTAAGCAAAGCAGAGAGAGACAAAATAGCAGCAAGCGGGAAGAAGCCGCATTATATAACAAAGAGGAGGCTGAAGGAGCTGCTGCAGCAGCAGCAGCAGCAGCAGCAATCAAAGAAGAAGCAGCAAAAGACAGAGATTAAAAAAAGAGTAAAATTATTAGCCAAAGAGAAGCGAAAAAATTTGCTTCCGCGAAGAAGAACTGCAGCAGAAGAGACAGATTAATAATTATTATAAACTTTTTATTATTATTATTATTACTATTATTATTATTACTATTATTATTTTATTATTATTATTATTATTATGTTTATTTTGTTTATTGTGCAATTTTATTATTTATTTTATTATTATATACTCTATACAATATTTAATATATAATAGAGTATATGAGAAACATATATAAATATATATGTATATATATATATATAAATATGCATGTATATATATATATATATATACATACATATATATATATATATACATATATATATATATATGTATAGGGCAATATATATTATAATGCAATATATATTGTAATACAATATATATATATTATATATATCAATATATATATATATATATATATATATATATATATACTACTCTATGCATTCTGTTGAAATACATTTGTTGTCTTTTCTTCTCGTTCTTTGACCAAACAAACAACAAAAATAATTAATTTAAATTAATTATTTTTTATTATTTGCTTTTCTCTGTTTTTTTCTCTGCTGGGCTGTATGTACACCTCAGCGCAGCGCCGCTCTTTACTGTAGAGAGAATATAATTATTACTTTTGTTGTATTTGTTTATTATTTATGTTTATATTTATTATTACGTTTATGTTTAGTACTTACATTTGCACTTATCTTTATATTTATTATGTACATTTATATTTATATTTATATATATATATTTATTTATTTGTATTTTGTATTTATGTTTATATAATTTGTATTTATATTTGTACATAGCATTTATATTTACTGATTGTTTTTATTATTTATGTTTATACGTATTGTGTATATTTATATTTATTATTTATATTTATACTTCTATTTATTTATTTCTATCTCTATTTATTTTATGCCGATGTTTATATTAATCTTTATCTTCATCTTTATATATATATATATATATATATTTACCTTTACATATATATATATATATATATATATTATATTACAATATATATAGTAATAATAGACTATGAATAAGCGTGAATAAATGAATATAGTTTTATGCTTCAGGTGTACAGACAGACCTCCTTTATATTTGCATTATTATATTTTTATTTGTTTTGTTTATCTCTTTAAAAGTTTTGTTTTCTCTTTGATTCTCCATTGAGGTGTACGTACACCTCAAAGCCCCACTAAGAAAGAGACAAAATATTTATTTGTTTTTTGTCTCCTTTCTGTTGTTTGTTGTCTATCATTTATTGATATCTTCTTTATATTTATTTATTTATTTATTTATTTATTTATTTGTTTATTTATTTGTTTTTTTATTCATTTTCTTTTAATTTTGTTTACTTTGTTTATTTTTCTATTTGTTTTGTTTGTCTTGTTTTGTTTCGTTTTGTTTGTTTTATTTCCCTGCCGCCTTTTGTTGTTTGTCTGTTAGGGTTTAGGGTTTAGGGTTTAGGGTTTAGATTGAGTATTTGTTTTTTATTTATCTCCTCCCGTCTGCAGGCTCTAAGGCACCTGAGGAGTAAACGCATAGCAGAAAATAATAAATAAGCATAAATAAATAAACATATATATATATATATATATATATTATAACTTCAAGTGTACATATAGCTCAGCTGCAGCTCGTGAAGACAAGGAGGAAGCAACCCGAACAAATCGCCTTAATTAGGGTTTAGGGTTTAGGTTTAGGGTTTAGGGTTTAGACTAGGTATTTATATTTATTATTATAATTCTGCATCTGTCTCTTCTAATCACTCTCAGGTGTACAGACCGCTGCACCAATTGTGGGGCCTTCACTCGGTGAAGACTCTGCTGCATTTTCATCTTTTTGCTGCTGCACACAGCAGCAGCAGCAGCAACAGCAGCAGAGCAGCAACAGCAGCAGCAACAGAGTAGCAGCAGCAATATGAGAGCAGCATCCGCAGCAGCATCAGCATCAGCAGCAGAGCAGCAGAGCAGCAGCAACAGCAGCAAATGATTGTCCTTATCATTGCCAGGGCTGCATGCGTTTTATTCTCCTTGTTTGTTCGTTTGTTTGTTTACTTTTTTAACTCCTCTTTGCATGCATACACCCCAAACAACAGAGATATCTCAGCAGCAAACTGCAGCAGCAGCAGCAGAACAGCCAGCAGCAGCAGCAGAACAGGCAGCAGCAGAAGCAGCAGCAGCAGAACAGACAGCAGCAGCAGCAGAGACGAACTCGCAGTAGGCTGTAAAACTTCAATTCTTCTTCTATTATCTGCAGCGACACTTCACTAACCCCTTCCTCCTGCAGCAGCAACAGACCGAATACCGCTAGCTAGCTAGCTGTTAGCTCGCTAGCTAGTCGCTAGCTAGCTCGCTGGATAGCTGCCTAACTTTACCCTAGATAATCGATAACTAGCCACCTGCTAGCTAGCTAGCTGGCTAGCTGATTAGCTAGCTGGACAGCTACTAGGCTGGCTAGCTAATAGGTAGCTGGCAGCTAGCTAGCTAGCTAGCCAGTAGGGGGCGGCAGGGAGCAGCAGCTGTCCTCACTATCAGCGCGTCGCGCTGCAGCAGCAGCAGCTGCATCAGCTGCAGCAAATGCGGTATGTATGAGCAGCTTTCCTTCATTGGCTGCAGCAATCCTTGAAGCGCAGCTTCTGCTGCTGCACTAGCGCAGAAGGAGCCTTCAGGTGTACATACACCCCAATTGTGCTTCTCGTCTTTGCCAGCAGCAGCAGCAGCAGCAGCAGCAGCAACAGCAGCTGCCGCAGGGGCAGATGAAGCGCATGCAGGAGATGTCGGGCATTCTTGCAGACTGCTCCTCTTGCTGCTGCTGCTCTTCCTCCTGCTGCTGCTGCTTCTCTTGCTGCTGCTGCTGCTGCTGCTGCTGCTCTTGCTGCTGCTTCTGCTGGTTGTTTGTCGTTGTATATTCACTTCCTTGAGTCTCCGCACTCGGTGCAGTTGTCTCTCTCTGAATAAATAAAAATAAAAAAAATAATTAAAAAAGAGAGATGCGTGGATGCAGCAGAATGCTAACAACTGGAGCAGCAGCAAGAGCAGCAGCAGCAGTGCGCACAGCAGCAGCAGCAACAGCAAGAATAGACGGAGGTGCAGCAGCAAGGGAAACGGTAGAGCAGGCAAGAGCAGCAGCAACAGCAGCAGCAGCAGCAGCAACAGCAACAGCAGCAGCAGCTTAAATAGAGTTAGTGTTAGGGTGTATAGACAGACAAGACAGCTCCATGTAGAGAAGAATTTGCCCTATGCATAAACAGCAAAAATATTGCAGCTTCAATAAAACCCTCTTTTATTATCTTTCTTATCAGTACCTAATCACAAACAAAACCTAAAAAAAATATTTCTTCAGGTGTACGTACACCCCAACCTACAACTGCAGCAGCTGCTGCACATACACCGCAATCAATTTAAAACAGAAACCCTATCTCATATTACCACTACGCCTGCTGCTGCTGCTTCAGCTTCTGCTTCTGCTGCTGCTTCTGCTGCTGCTTCTGCTGCTGTTGGTGATGGTGCTTCTGCTGCTATTGCTGCTGCTGTTATTGTTGCTATTGCTGCTGTTGTTGTTGCTGTTGCTGTTGCTGTTGCTGCTGTGGCTAAATGTGTTGAACCGCAGCAACACGGGAGAGGCGAAGCAGCAGACAGCTGCAGCAAGTGTTTGCTGCAGCAACAGGGTGTATGTACACCTCAGCATTTGTGTTGCAGAGGTTCTTTAGCAGCAGCAGCAGATCGAGCGTCTCCTTCCCCACAGCAGCAAACACTCCATTAGGCAGCAGCACTTCGCGGTGTCTCCTCTTGAAAGGACGAGGAGACCTGCAGCAAACGCTGCTGCTGCTGCTGCTGCTGCGACTGTTGCTGCTGCTGCAGATGTTGCTGCCGCTGCTGCTGCTGCTGCTTCCATTTGAGACTGAGGTGGGCTCTGAATAGAGCCCCGGCTGCTGCTGCTGCTGCTGCTGCTGCTGCTGCTGCTGCTGCTGCGGCTGCGGCTGGTCTTGCAGCAGCACATCTGAGCGCCAGGTGGGGGGCATGCAGCAGCAATACTCCATTTGCTGCAGCAACTGTGGCAGCTGCAGCAGCAAACCGCAGCAAACTGTCTTCAACAATGCACCCCCCGTAAACCCTAAACCCTAAACTCTAAACCCCAAACCCCAAACCCTAAACCCTAGAGCCAAAACCGTAAACCCTATTCCCAATACCCTAAACACACCAAACCCTAAACCCTAAACCCTAAACCCTAAACCCTAAACCCTAAACCCTGACCTTGGGGACGAAGTGCAAGGTGAGGAAGTCTCCCTGATTAATATATTTAAGCCACTCCTGCGAATTGCTTGAAATGTGCAGCGGCAGGTAGAAAGAAGAGTTGCTGCTTCCGCTGCCGAGTGCAAACTCTTGCTGCTGCTGCTGCTGCTGCTGGTGCAGCAACTGCTGCTGCTGCAGTTGCTGTTGCCCCCGTTGCAGGTACTCGTGTGTCTCTTCCTCGGTGCGCATGCGACAGTACTCTTGCTGCTGCTGTTCCTCCTGCTGTTCCTGCTGCTGCTGCTGCTGCTGCTGCTGCTGCTGTCCCTTCTGCTGTTCGTGCTGCTGCTGCTGCTGCTGTTGGGTTGCTTCTGGCGCAGCAGATGGTTGCAGTGCAGCAACAGCCATTCGGATGTACTCGCTGCTCACGCTGCTGACGTCGGGTCGCCTGAAGGGTGAGGCTGCTGCTACAACATTGCAAGATGGATGCTGCTGCTGCTGCTGCTGCTGTTCCAGCTGCTGCGGCTGCTGGTCCTGTTGCTGTTCCTCCTGCTGCTGCGGCTGCTGTTTCTGCTCCTGCTGCTGCCGTTCCTGCTGCTGCTCCTGCAATTCCTGCTTTTCTTGCTGCTCCTGTTGCCGATCCTGCTGCCCTTGCTGCTGCTGCTGCTGTTCCTGCTTCTGCTGCTGCTGTTCCTGCTGCTGCTGCTGCTGTTCCTGCTGCTGCATCTCCTGGGTTTCTTGCTGCTGCCGCTGAAGCTCCTGTTTCCTTTGTTCGTGCTGCTGTAGCTCCTGGTCCACTTGCTGCTGCTGCTGCTGCTGCTGCAGCTGCTGCCCTTTTTGCTGCTGCTTCTCCTGCTGCTGTTGGCTGCTCTCTTCTAGCTGCTGCTGCTCTTTGTCGTGCGCTTGTCGCTGCTCTTTGTTTTGCATCTGAGTCTGCTGCTGCTCTTGCTGCTGGGATGAAGAGAATTGCTGCATTTGCTGCTGGTTGCTGTTTGAGGTGTCTATACACCTGAAGACATCGGCTGCTTTAACTCTATTTTTTTGTTCTTCTCCTTCTTCTCCTTCTTCAGAAGCATCAAATATTACTTCAGGCTGTCTGTACACCTGAAATGTGTTGGTGCGTTTAAAGCTATAGGCCCCTCCCTCCCGCTTAACGCATGCCTGCTGCTGCTGCTGCTGCTCCTGCTCCTGCTGCTGTTGCTGCTCCTGTTGCTGCTGCTGCTGGTTAGAGGCATTTCCCTCAAATAGTGCTTCATTTTGTTGCAATGTCTGCAGCAGCAGCATCTGCTGCTGCTGCTGCTGCTGCTGTTGCTGCTGCTCGTCTACATTGAAAGGGGAGACCCCAACTGGGCTGGTGCTGCCGCCGCTGGGGGATCTGCTGCTGCTGCTGCTGCTGCTGCTGGTGTTGCTGGTGTTGCTGCTGCTGCAGGACTTGCGAGTGCAGACGCAGCAAATAAGTTCGTTGAAGACGGACAGAGAGCAGCAAAGACAACTGCAGCACTGCGGAAGCAAACAAACAAAAAGAATGTTAGAGGGCGTTCAGGTGTATGTACAGCTGATGAAAAAAACAAAAAATAAAGAAATAAGCAAATCCCAAAGCAGCAGCAGCAACAGCAGCCACCACCATCAGCAGCAGCACTAGCAATAGAAGCAGCAGCAACATCAGCAGGAACATCAGCAGCAGATACGGCAGCAACAATAGCAGCACCTGCAGCAGCACACTACCAATTGTAGCAGCAGCTCCTCTCTCACCACCACAGCAGCAGAGGCAGACACAACAGCAGCAACAGCAGCACAGCAGCACCAGCAGCAACAGCGTCAACAGATGCAGAAGCAGCAGCAGCAGCAGCAGCAGCAACAGCAGCAACGGCAGCAGCAGCAGCAGCTGCAACGACAGCAGCAGCAGCAGCAGCAATGACAGCAGCAGCAGCAACTGCAGCAGCAACTGCAGCAGCAGCAGCAACGACAGCAGCAGCAGCAGCAACTGCAGCAGCAGCAGCAGCAAGAGTTGCATGCCTCTGATAAAAGCATATCTATTAGGGTTCTAAGTGTCTCCTCAGATACAAACTGCCGCAAAAGGAGAGCAAAACAATAGACGGAGTTCCGCTGGCATAACAAATCCCTGCACACCCCAAACCCTAAACCCTAAACCCTAAACCCTAAACCCTAAAGCCGGGGATTTGTAAGTGATCTCTGGAGGGTTTAGGGTTTAGGGTTTATGGTTTAGCGGCAGGCAGGAGGAGCTTCAGCTGTCGGCAAATTGACCTTCATCCCAAACCCCTAACCCCCAAACCCTAAACCCTAAACCCTAAACCCTAAACCCCAATTTGTTGGTTGCAGCACAAGCAAAAGAGACGTAGAAGGAGGTCTCAGTGCAGCTGCACCTTAAGACAATCGAGACGGGTGTATGCAGATCAGAGCAAATTGCTGCATACTCCAGCCTCATGGCTTCCTCCTCCTTTGCTGCTGCTGCTGCTGCTGTTGCTGCTGCTTCTGCTGCAGGATTTCCCCCTTCTGTAGCGGCTGCTTCGCCCACTCCAGCAGCAGCAGCAGCAGCAGCAGCAGGAGCAGCAGCAGCAGAAGTGGGGCCCCTCAGAAGTCCAAGGAGCCTTGATACAATGCCATTCATTTCGAAGACAGCCTGCCGCCACATCCCAAACCCTAAACCCTAAACCCTAAACCCGAAAGCTCAAACCCTAAATCCTCGCCCTGTACCCCTACCTCAAGGCCCAAGCCGCAAACCCTAAATACTCCAAACCCTAAACCCTAAACCCTAAACCCTAGAGGGTTTCTGCTGATGGACACACTCACAATGCCTCCCCCAAACTGGGGGCGAATCAGGGCTAGATACAAATCTGCAGACACGCGATAAGAAGCAAACCCTAAACCCTAAACCCTAAACCCTATACCCTATACCCCAGAACAGCTCGCAGAGCTAGCAGAAACTGCAGCACTGTAAAGAGATGCTGTAAGGTTTATGGCTTAGGGTTTAGTGTTTGGGGTGTAGTGTTTAGGGTTTAGGGTTTAGGGTTTAGGGTTTAGGGTTTTGAGTGCATGCACTTGCCCAAGATAGAGCGGTTGTAAAGGTGACGAGATAAAAGCTCCTCCACATCTCCTCGCTGCTTCAGGTAGACGCATGTCTGAGTAACAAACCCTAAACCCTAAACCCTAAACCCTGAACCCCTGTTGGGCAAGGAGGCACAACTGGGGAGCAGCTCTGCCCTAAGCATATGCTGCAAGTGTAGAGTCCTTGCTTCTTCAATTTCGTTCTGGGGTTTAGGGGTTTGAATCTAGGGTTTAGGGTTTAGGGTTTAGGGTTTAGGGTTTTGGGGTCCTCACTTGCAAGGGAGAGGTATTGAGGAAAGCCTGCCAACATCTGCTGAAATAGCCAAGCAAGACGGCGTTTATCTGAGTGCACAATTAGGGTTTAGGGTTTAGGGTTTTATTATTATAATAAAATAATAATAATAAATAATAGAAGGGGGGAGGCAAACAATACGAGAAAAATAAACAGAGAAAAACACAAGTACGACTCCCTTATATTTGCTTCTGCCGCAACAAGTTGTTGCTGCTGCTGCTGCTGTTGCTGCTGCTGCTGCTGCAGTCTCTCACCGGCGGTTCGTGCTGCAGCAGGCTCCAGAATTTGTCTCTTGCTGCTGCTGTCTCCTCCCACGAGAGAAATGCGCTGAAAGACAGCCACACAAAACCGCTGGCCATATCTGCATGCAAGGGTTTAGGGTTTAGGGTTTAGGGTTTAGGATTTAAGGTTGAGGTCTGCTCCAAACGCGAGACAAGGCTTTAGGGTTTAGGGTATAGAGATTAAATGCTAGAGTTTGTTGCGAGATGCGTATTTCCGAACTAGAGCCTCAGTGGAATGAGGGTTTAGGGTTTAGGGTTTGCTGCTTAGGGTTTAGGGTTTAGGGTTTAGGGTTTAGGGTTTATGCTGACCTGTGTATTTCAGGTATTTCTGCAGTGAAAACTTCTGCAGCAAAGAAAGATAAAATTGTTTTGCTGTCGATACACCCCAAAGGATGTTCTGCTTCCGTCAGCAGCTGCACCAACTCCTGCTGCACCTCAGGCTCGCACAGACTGCAGCAGCAGCAACAGCAGCAGCAGCAGCAGCAGCAGCACCAACAGCAGCAGCACCAACAGCAGCAGCAGCGGTAAAAGAAGCAGCAGCAGAACCGCCACCACCAGAATCAGCAGAAGCAGCAGCAGCAGCAGCATCACCAGGAGCAGCAGCAACATTGCAGTTGTAGCAGCAGCAGCACCAGAAGCAGCAGCAGTAGCATCACCCCCAGCAGCAGCAGCAGCAGCACCAGAGACAGGAAAAGGAGTTAATGCAGCAGCAGAGCTGCCCAGCTAGAGTAACGGTGCTTTCTTGCAGAAGCCAACAGCAGCAGCAGCGACAGCAGCAGCAAAACAACTGCAGCAACAGCAGCAGCACCAACAGCAGCAGCAGCGGTAAAAGAAGCAGCAGCAGAACCGCCACCACCAGAATCAGCAGAAGCAGCAGCAGCAGCAGCATCACCAGGAGCAGCAGCAACATTGCAGTTGTAGCAGCAGCAGCACCAGAAGCAGCAGCAGTAGCATCACCCCCAGCAGCAGCAGCAGCAGCACCAGAGACAGGAAAAGGAGTTAATGCAGCAGCAGAGCTGCCCAGCTAGAGTAACGGTGCTTTCTTGCAGAAGCCAACAGCAGCAGCAGCGACAGCAGCAGCAAAACAACTGCAGCAGCGAAGGGATAAAGTCAATTCAGCAGCTGTCTGTACACCTGGAGGTGCGTATACACCTCAAGGTGCAGCAGACTCACAACTGCAACAGAGACTCTCGGCGAGTGTATAATTCATTTAGAAAAACAGAAGACATAAGAGTATATTTTACTGTCTCCTTCACAAACTCCTCTACGCTTGGCGCTTCTGCTGCTGCACACTTCCAACAACCCCACCGCAAAACACACACAACAAAACTGTTGCTGCTGCTGCTGCTGTTGCTGCTGCTGCTGCTGCTGCTGTTGCTGCTGCTGCTGCTGCTGCTGTTGCTGTGCTGCTGTTGCTGCTGCTGCTGCTGTGCTGCTGTTGCTGCAGCAGCAACAGCAATGGACCTCATTGGTGTCTTGTAGCCTCGCGTTAAGAAGTGTTTGTTAGATTGCAAATAAAATAAAAATATTTATTTGTTTATTTGTTTATTTATTATTTTCTTTTAATTTATGTAGCCACTTGTTTATTAATTTATTTATTCGTTAATTATCTACGGATTTATTTATCTGCCCTTTTATTTATTTATTTATTTATTTATTTATTTTATTTATTTGTTTATTTAATTTGTTTATTTAATTTATTTATTTATTTGACTGGGTTTTACATTTGTACAAAACAAACAAATTGCAGCCTCAAGGCGATTCCGAAACTCTGCACATGCAGCAAAACAAACCCTAAACCCTAAACCCTAAACCCTAAACCCTAAACCCTAGAAACCCTAAACCCTAGAAACCCTAAATCCTAAACCCTAAGCCCTAAACACTAAAATCTAGCCCCTGAACCATGAACCCTGGACCCTGAACGCCCTAAACCGTAAACCCTAGAAACCCTCAACCCTAAAACTCCTAAACCCTAAACCCTAAACCCTAATCCCTAAGAGGGACCTGCCTACAAAGAGCAGCGAATAATAACTGTCTCTTCAGCTGTACAGACAGTAGATAAGAGAAAAACAGGGCAGGCATGAGACGCAGAAGGAGACAAATAAAGAGGAGACAGATAAATAGAGAAGAGACAGAAGAATGAAGAGGAGACAGATAAATAAAGAAGAGACAGACAAATAGCGAAGAGACAGAAGAATGAAGAGGAGACAGATGGTTAGTTTGCTGAGGAGACAGCGCAGCAAGAGGGAGAGGCAGACAGTCTATTAACTAAATATATAATTAATATATAATATAATAAATAAATGCGAGGTGTCTGTACACCTCGGATATCTGAACAAAATGCCTCATGACGCTGCAGCTTCGCCTCCCAGTCCTCCACTTGCGCCAACCTCTCCACTACCTGCACAACGCCTAGAAACCCTAAACCCTAAACCCTAAACCCTAAACCCTAAACCCTAAACCCTTACGTATGGACGCTGCACTGATTTCATCTGCTTCCACGCGTCTCGCCTGTGGCGGCACTCAGCCCGTTACTGATAGACAGTCATGGGCGCCTAGCTGGCTAGCTAGCTAGCTAGCCGGTTGGCTGGCTAGCTGGGTAGCTAGCTAGCTAACTAATTAGCTTCTAGACAGATACTCACGCGCGCCTGACTAGCTGGCTAGCCAGCTAGATAACTAGTTAGCTAGCTGTCTGCCCAGAAACTAGCTAGCTAGCTAACTAGTTTCTAGGTAGACAGTCTTGTACATCTAGCTGGCCTGCTAGCTAGCTAGCCAGCCAGTTAGCTAGCCAGCTAGCTAGCTGGCTGGCTGTAGGGGGAGATGAATGCGCAGCACAGACCTCTTTGGGTAGGACAGAGATGAAGCGAAAGACACGGCAAAGACAGGAGAGAATATCTGAAGCCAACTGCAGCCGAAGCAGCAGGAACAGCAGCAGCAGCAGCAACAGCAGCAGCAACAGCAGCAGCAACAGCAGCAGCAGCAGCAGCAGATGCAACGTGCATAATGTCGCGTGCAGCCGTTTCCGTCGTTCTGCCCACAGCGCTAGGGATTAAAGTGAGGGTTTAGGGTTGAGAGTGAGGGTTTAGGGTTTACAACGAGGGTTTAGGGTTAATTAAACCCTCACTGGAGGAGTATGAAGAAAGAGCAGCAAACACAAACGAATGCGAGATTGGCTCATAGACTCATCTGTGCCCAGGTAACTGCAGCAAATGTATATATAAATATATATATATAGATAAATAAATATATATATATATATTATATATATTATATATATATTATTTATATATATATT